>NW_017728918.1:103155661-103225301 GCF_001723895.1 Crocodylus porosus | reverse complement strand
AGCACCAGGAGTGCTCGTAAAGTTGTGCCAGGGGACTTGCAATGACCTCGGCCAGTTCCTTTAGAACTCTAGGGTGGAGATCATCCGGGCCGGCTGACTTGAATACAGGGAGGGGGAGGGAGGAAGGAAGAGCCTGGCAACTACAGGCCAGTCAGCCTCATTTCTATCCTGGGGAAGGTCTTTGAAAAAATTATCAAGGCCACAACTGTGAGAGCCCTGCAGGGGAAGTGATGTTGAGGGGTAACTGGCATGGGTTTTTGCAAGGCCAATCCTGCCCGAGTAACCTGGTCTCTTTTATGACCAGGTAACAAAGAGCTTAGATGTGAAGGAGGAAGTCGATGTCATCTTCTTGGACTTCCAGAAGGCCCTCGACACAGTGTTCCACCCAATTCTGATGGGCAAGCTGAGGGACTGTGGCATTGACGAATGCACATGGGTGGCAAACTGGCTCCAGGGGTGAACCCAGAGGGTGGTGGTGGACGGGTCGATGTCGACCTGGGAGCGTGTGGGCAGCGGAGTCCCCAAGGGCTCAGTCCTTGGACCGGTGCTGTTCAATATCTTCATTAGTGACCTGGATGAGCATTATGGTTATAGGTTAGGGGCTGACCCTCTCAGCAGCACAGAATCAGAGAGGGATCTTGAAGTCAGGATTGACTCCAGGATGCACATGAGTCGCCAATGCGATGAAGCAGTAGGCAGAGCCAACCTCACCTTGTCATACATCAACAGGGGCATCACTAACAGGTCCAGAGAGGTCTTGCTCCCCCTCTATGCGGCGCTGGTCAGGCTGCAGCTGTGTCCAGTTATGGGCGGCGCACTTCAAGAAGGATGTGGAGAACCTGGAGAGGGTCCAGAGGAGGCCACTCATATGGTTGAGGGCCTCCATGGCCAGCCCTATGAGGAGAGGCTGCAAGAGGAGACTGAGGGGGGAATCTTGTGGCTGCCTACAACTTTATCAGGGGCCAGCAGCAGGGACTCAGGGAAAGTCTGTTCACCAGGGCCCCCCTTGGAGTCACCAGGAACAATGGCCACAAGCTGAGGGAAGATAGGTTTAGGTTAGATACTAGGAAGAACTACTTCTCTGGGAAGCCTATTCCAGGCTCTGGCCACCCTTACAGTGAGGTGGTGCTCTCACCTTCCCTGGAGATCTTCAAGAGGAGACTGGATAGCCACCTGGCTGGGGTCTTATGACCCCTGCCACTCCCAGTGAACCTTCCTGCCCATGGCAAGGGGTCGGACTAGATGATCTGCCTAGGTCCCTTCCGACTCGTTGATTCTATGATTCCAATAGGGTAGGGTGACAAGGCAAGGGATCCTTATCTCTGGTTATATATCTATAGATTCCCCCTACATCTCTAGTATACAAGAAGTTTGTGGTCATCATTAACATTTTTCATTAAAAGTTTTTGAAATTTGCAATTGATTGTATCAGCTTTTTTTAAAAAGCAGGCATGAAGCAATTCATGGTTCTTGTAGTGATAGATATTATAATTTAGAGATGCTCCCTAATAGGAGGTCAAGGGAGCTGGGAAACGAGAGATGGTTCTTCAATTGGGAGCAATGTGGCAGGGCAGGGTTGGTGCCTGCCACTTTAAGGGCCTGAAGCTAGCAGCCAGGAGGTATGTGATGAGGTCAGCCATTTTGAATCCAGGGCTGCCCGTATAAACAGGGTATTTTGCTGGTGGAAGGCCAGGCAACATCGCCTGGCTGCAAGGCCACTGGTATCATCCTGGAGGTAAGGGAGGAGGTGTAGGGGATGGATAGGAGGCTCCTGGTTCTAGGCATGACCTAAAACTGCACCCTGCCAGGAGTGGGTGGCCTGGTGGGACTCTCTGTGGAATGGGAGCCCTCAGGAAATGCCAGGCCAGTGATCACCCCGGTGAAAGGCGAGTAGGGGTGCCTTAACCCCAGCCCTCACCTTCTGGTGGGTAGAAATCTAAGGCTGAGCACAATGACCTGCTGCTACGGAGGGGAGGGGAGTGAGAGGCCCCTTGAGGCCCTGGAACACCAGTCAGGGTATGTTCTTTGTAAGATTAAAGGAAGGAGTAGAGGCCAGGTAAGCTCTGGGGAAGTGCCTGAGCCAGGAGGGGAGAGACCTCAGAGGGCCAGGCACGCTCCCTGGAGCACCTGAGCTGGGGATAGGGGGAACCCCACTCCATAAATGCAAGCAGGAGGGGAAGACCCCACTGAGGGGCTCGAGTAGTCCATGCTAGGGCCAGAACCTAAGGGTCAAAGGGTCAGGGGCCCATCTTGAGGGACACCCATAATGAGCAAGGGAGCTCAGGGTCCCAACTGGGCCTGAGATGGGGCCAGGGCTTCTGTAAGATGAAGGTCCCCATGGTTGGAGGCCACAGCTAATAGGGTGAAGGCGAGGGTCCAACCAACTGAGATGTCTTCTGTGAGGCTTGGATCGCAGCGTAGGGGTGGTACGGAGCTACAGACACCCCCTTATATTGGGGTGCAAAGAAAATGGGCAGCCTCCCACCTCATTTAACAACGTATTTCCAACAAGACGTGGCAGGAAAAACAGATGGGTGGCATGCCCAGAGGCAGATGGGAGGCCAGCGACGGCTAGCCACAAGCTAGGCACAAGCCTCTTTGCCACAAGCAGCTAGAGAGTTAGAGAGACACGAGGACATCAGAGGATTGTCTATTGCTTCACAAATAAAACTTGCTTTTTAGTTCTTCTCATCCACATATGCCTGTTCATTGTACCCAGTGATCAGTACCTGATGCCAGAAGTTGTGAATGAGACTGAGCCTGAAAGAATTTGAGATCCAGACTAAAGAAGTTGGAACCTGAGAGCAAATGGAGCAACATAGGCATGTGGAAGAACAGGGGCCTCTATAAATGATCAGACTGCACATTTAAGTAAAAGGACAGTCATGGAAGCTTTGCAACATCCACCTGCCCTCTTCTTGTCAAGCAAAATACTAGAGAATTGGACGGATAGACAATGGCTTGAGTGGTACCTGGCAGTAAGGGGGACAGAAGAGAAAAATGACAAAATCCAATCCTCAATCTTCTTGCATATTGTGGGGGAGGAACCCCTGGCCATTTATATATTTTTACAAGAAGTAAATTTGTAGACAAATGTACATTTGTAGACAAATGCAGAGGGACAAAACATGCAGTTAAGTGTGCTACTATCCAAATTTGAAGAGTACCAGCAGGACAAAAAAGAATGGGACTCTTGAAAGACAGGTCTTTTCATGTGCAGACAAACACCAAGACAAAGTATGTAACTCAGAACGTTACTGAAATAAAGAGTCGAAGAACTGTGCTTTTGGGAACCTGACAAAAATCACTGATTGGCAATAGCATTATTTGTGGTATGCATTTACTGCACTACAAGAAAAGCTACTGCATGAGGGAGGTCTGTCCGTACAAAAGACTGTCCAGATGTGCAGGGTAGCAGAACCTCTGAAGGTCCAGGTTGCAGATCTGAATACACCACAAGGAGCTGTCTGTGTAGTGGGCGTGAAAGCATGTGGCTAGAAAAAAATCACATCATGGGGTGGAATTTTCTGCTGGTAAAAGGGCACCTCAGAGTGGAATTTTCCATTGGGAAGGAGCATGCTAAGGGAGAGAGAGCAAATATGCAGACATGCACCAAGTGTGGAAGGCAACATGCCCTCCCCTCCACGCCCCTGCACAAACCTCTCTCTCAACTGTAATAAGAGGAACTGTTTTGCCAGCAGCTGCAGATCCCAAGCACAAAAACCTCAGGTGCATATAGCTGAGAGATTACCAGAACAATTATATATAGATATGGCAGAATCAAGCAAAATCCGTGAGAGGAACTGTATTTTGGATCAGTACAGTTCTGTCTGAAAAAAATGGTAGTAAACCTTTTCCTTGAAATTCTGAAAATGTGAACATTATTTTAAATTGGCTCTAGGTATTGTGTCCCTGTTTCCTCAGTTATTGCTAGTAAATGAACCCTTAAACATTTGAGAGAGTCTTATTTGTTATGCCATGGGTGGCTTTCAGTTTTCTGTGTGTTTTCCTGTGCAGCAGACTGATGAAAAGGTGTTCCCATTTCCTAGATCCTGTGGTAGTATACTCCTGCAGTAATGCTGCTGGCTGAATGGCAGCCTAGGGGGCCCAGTTTGACGTGTTGGTGAGAGATGCATCAACTAGGTAATACATTCAGTTGCTTGGGTCCAAATGCTTTTGGGGCATTTTCTTATTTTACATAAATTCTCTGTTCATTATGAATCACTGCTTTGGTGCTGAGGACCACAGCACCTGCTATGAAACCATAAAGTGATTTAAATTAAGGAAAAAACAAATGTGAGTGCATTCTGTGATGGTGAGAGCTGACCTTTAAAGAAAATATTCTGTGTTTCACCCGCAAAGTTGGTACAATATGGAAAAGCTTCTTCCACTGTTGTCAGACCTGGAACGATGGTCTAAGAGCACGAGGAGGATTAATCCACCTTCCATGCCCCTTCTGATCTTGGAAGACTGTTAAGATCTATAAGCTCAGTGCAAAAGGGGCCAAGGCCTTTGATTTAGTACTGCAAAGGACTTGCTTCTTCTTAGTAATTCTCATGGAAGTTAGTGAAACTATTTCAGTGCCTTATATAGTTGGTTGGATTGAAACTAGGCTGTTCAGCCCCTTGCAAGATCCAGTCTCTTTTTAGATGTCTTTCTGACCAAACTGAAACAGAACTAAATGCATGTAATTTTCATAGCTTTCTTTTTGTTTGTGCCTTGTAGCAAAAAGTAGGGGAAAGTGACTATTTTCTGTGGTGCTATCTAGATATGCCAGCACCTGTTTCTAGTTATGCAATAAAAGCTGTCATTGCTAGTACCCAAGTCCTATTGTTCATATTTCTTCCTTGCACTGTTACAAACTGGTTATGATGATCTCTGCCCCTGCTACCTTGATGTTCAAAGAAACATCCTTTGCATCTTTTGAAACAACTCCCTACCCAGAACAAGACCCTTATCCTTTATCATAGCATGAATACGAGCCAGCAGTGTGATGCCATAGCCATCAGGGCAAATAATACTCTGGCATGCATCAATAGATGCATCTCCAGCAAAACTAGGGACGTGATTCTTCCACTCTACTCAGCATTGGTGAGACTGGAGCTGGAGTCCTGCATCCAGTTTTGGGCTCCACAATTCAAAAAGGATGTGGAGAAGCTTGAGAGAGTCCAGAGAAGGGGCCATCCATATGATCAGAAACTTGTGTGGCAAGCCATATGATGAAAGGCTGAGGGACCTGGGACTCCTCAGCTTGAAAAAGAGAAGGCTGAGAGGGGACTTGATAGCAGCTTTTCCCTACATTAGGGGTGTACGTCAAGGGATCGGTGAACAACTTTTCAGCAGAGCACCCTTGGACATAACCAGTAGTAATGGCCATAAACTCCTGGAAGACTGTTTCAGGCTCAACATTAAGAAAAACTTTTTGACAGCTAGGGTGTCCAGACTCTGCAATAAGCTCCTTCCAGCAGTGGTGCAATCACCTACCCTGGAAATCTTCAAAAGGAGACTGGACTGTCACCTCGCTGGGGTTACCTGACCCCCAGTTATCGTTCCTGCCTAGTGCAGGGGGCTAGACACAAGGATTTTCCAAACTCCCTTCCGGCCTTACAATCTATGTTTCTATGAATCCCTTCAACCAATCACTTGTATAAACCAGATACCATATACCCAGAAATGGCTTTTACTTCTGTGAAGTCTGGGGACGCTTGGCAAAATGTCCTGTCTTGTATAATAGAGAACATATGCAATGCAATTAAGAAACTATTAGTGAAAGTGAAAAGACAGACACCACCAAGTATTGCAGTAGATGGGAGTCATACTCTTCTTCTGACTGCACAGCTAGCTTTATGCATTATTCTAACACACTAGCAAAATGCAATGTTGGCACTGCAGTGCATGCAACAGTTTTAGCAACATGCATGCAAGGACCTAGTCCTATTTTAGACTTTTAGACTATAGGATATTGTGTTTTTTAAGCAGGACGTCAGTGGCATCCTGAAATTGGTGGCATACCACAATGTGGAGAATAGCAGATTCAGGTTCATGCATAACATGAATAATGGCATAGGGTTCTCAAAAGTGGCTAGTGATTTTGGGTGCCAAACATGAGACATTGTAAGAGATATTGTCTGATTTTTCAGAACGTGCTGGCACCTGCCTTATGAAATCCAATCCCAATTAAAGTGTTTCACAGTAGCAGCCTCATTCCCCCATAAAAAAAAATATTTTGAAAATCATAGCCATTCTGCCTGACTATAGTTTTAAAACAAAGATCCAGACAAGCCTGTATTTTATGTCTGTACCTTCTCAAGTGCACATTGGTTCTAAAGGTAGCAAAAACAACAAAATGCAAGTGTTTCATTTTGTCTCCTCAGAGGAAGGTTGTGGTTTCTGAAAAGAGCAAATACAAAACTATTTTCCTGTCCTCCAAAAATAAATGCAATCGTTTTTTCTGCTTCAGATATGCTTGACATTCAACATCTACTTTTCCCAAGGCCAGATGAATTACTTCCATTCTTTAAGATATCGAAACATTTGTGGCTGAATAATACAGGAGGTCCTCATCCTTCCCATGAAGTCTGTTACCCCTGACACCCAATATAAACAGCATTTCCTGTAGCCTAAAGTGGCAGGTGCACAAATGCAGCAATGGGAGTCCTTGTAGTTCATTCACTATAGTTCCCTCCCACCCCTGCCCTCAACCTTGGGCTGCAGGGGTGGGAGGAAATGGCCATGCCACAGAAGCAGCAAAAGCTCCTCCCTTCTTCTCTCCTCCCCACCCCTTTCCTCCAGCAGAGAAAAGTATCTCAGAGCTGTCCTGGACTGTGTTCCTATGCAATTGTGAGCGCTGCCATGGGGTTTCTCCTTGGAACTGCTGGTTTTTAAAGAACAAACCCACATGCTGCCTTGCTACAGACCATGGCCTGTACCCTAGAGAAATTCATCCATTCCTTGGATCCCAGAAGCCTCCCCAGGGTCCTCCAAATCCAGTCAGGCATTTACTTCCAAGGTGAGCTGCAAACTTTTTGGTGAAGGTTGTGGAGTCTCTGCTACTAGCTCTCTCTCCAGGCTTATACCATGGAGGATGGAGGGAAGATGGTAAATAAACAGTAGTTCTGAATATGGCCAGTTTCTCCCCTGCTGGAAGGAGGTGCCTGCTTGAAATGAGACACATAGCTGCAGACAGCTAAAGAATAAATTCTGGGTTTTGGTACATCCATTTTCCTTGTGGGCACGGAGAAGGGAAGGTTCTGAAATTATTTGGGACAGTGTAGTTAGTTTCCCTGCCAGCCTGGGATGGTGATAGGAGTGTCCTGTTTTTTTGCTTAATGTTGATGGACAACATACAACCCAAGGCTCTTGCATCAGCTGTCAAGCTTTTACATATTAGCTTTGTGCTTTTATTCTGTGGTGGGGGTAATAGTAGTAGTAGGAAAATGAAAGAACAGGTTAAGAGGTAGAAGTATATCTGGTCATCTTGAAAGAAGGAAGGAGAGGTACTTCTTCACAAATACTAGAGAATATCCATAGATCCTTTAGCCATGCTATCATATGTATGAATTGGTGTGATTCTGACTTTAACATCAGAGTGGCAATTTTTTGTTGGGCTTTCCCTGACTATTCCTAGCTATTCATGGTTTTTTTTTACCTCTGAACCTTGTTACTACATGAAGCCCCAGTGACAGGGAAGAGTGGTAAAGGCTCCAAGAGGCTTCCAGTTGAGGAGAAAGTTCGCCATTGCAATTTCTACACTCACTCCCTTTTGATACTACTGGAAATTTTTTGAAACAAACCAATCAAGAATGTGGACCAATTCAAGAAAGGAATATGCCCCTCAGATTAAAATGCATTGCAGTGCAGATGGCTGAGATACAGAGTCTAGTGTCACTGTGCAAAGGAGAGAGTCATGATCAAATGGTCACATTGTCATTTGCATTCCCCATGCAGGGGTGGCAGGAGGATTCCCATCTGCAATGGGAGTAGGCTTCAGGGAATGGGCTATGACAGAATTTACAAGCCATCAACTTCTGCATAGGCAGAGGAGAGATGATGAAGTCACTATTATCTCTGGCTATGGAAAGGTTTAGCTGCAGTCTCTTATCCGGTCTGTGGTTGAAGTGGATGGATTCACAGAGGAGGGAAAAGGTGAATTTCAACTTTTAAGACAAAATTTCCACTGAAATCATGGTCTACTGCACAACATTTTCTCAAACTCAAAGGCCTTGGCTGCTTTAAAACAAGTATGCAAAACTGCCTACTTCACACCGTGGCCATTAGCTTGGGTAAAAAACATGTCAGATGTTTGAAAAATACTTTTTTTGCCCATTCTTGAATTTTTAATACAACCAATTAAATTGACAGCTGAAGTTTTGCATTTTAAAAACCTTTTTGACTCTGGGCTGAGAACCCATAGGTCAAATTCCAGGCTCAGGTGAATTAAAATCTCAACTTCCAGCAACGTTAGGAAAAATGACTCGGGAGGTGTGTGATTTATTTAAAATCAAAATTGCAATCAAAGCTCTTGAATAAGAGGAGAACAAGTTATTGCATCTCTAGTTTTGTCTCTACAGCAGAACGGGAATTTAGCAACAGCAGTGAGGCATGCAAATCACCTGCTAACTCTGTGCATGTACCCTATTGCCGACATATCCTAAAGCCCATGCTACAACCTTTTCACTAGCTAGCTGAGCCTTGCTAGCACATGCTGCAATCAAACTTCCATTTTGCTGTGTAGTCATACCCTACTGTACTGCACCAGCAAGTGTCATTGTTCCTGGCTGGACTTACTTGGCTGTTCCACCAGTGTTTAATGGACTTCTTGACTTTTGATTGCCTCATGACACAGGATGGATATCAAAAATACCATGGGTCCTAGGGTACCTGCACAGGCATACAGCTGTACAGACCTGAAATGTCTGCACATAGGACTAAGCTTGCTGTCTTGCCCCTCATGCTTTGGTAACATAGGCCTATCACAAGCTGTTTTACTGATGGCTTCCTTCATGCTCCTTAGAACTCCCCACTTCAATAGCGGTGTAAGTGCAGAACATGAGACAATGCTGAGAACAACAGTGTTTATCTATATGCAAATATGTCCTGCTTTTGGAAGGGAGTTTAGTGTTGAGAGCAGCTGCCCCTTCCCACTCCTTGTCTCGATCAACATGTCTGAAAAATGCAGGACTCCCAAAACTATGATGCTCAATCATCACCAAGATGTAAAGGAAATGGCACATCAAGATTATAAGTTGGATTTAATTCTGAAAGGGACTCAGCACAGTCATCTATCCATAATGGAAGGTCAGGGTGCTTGGCAGCTTCATGGTTTGGATTTGCTGTATGGAGATGGAAAAGTTGGTTTCAAGTCAGCTAGACTAGTTCTGTGCTGAACTAGTAAATTACTCCACTTAGGATCACAAGGCCATCTAATTCAGCCCCCTACTTGAGGCCTATTTTTTAATTTGAAATACAACCAAAATATCCCTAACTAAATTATATCAGCCAACTGTCTGTCCAACAGTTTTACCTCTCCCTGAACCTTTTGACTGCCTGAGGTTCTTTTCTGAATGCTTTAACTTTCACATACTATCCTCCTGGCCTAACAGTAGAAGCAAGGAAGTCGCCCAGTGCCTGTGCTATGCTTTCAGCCACTTTACTGGGAGAAAGAGTGCACAGATTTAAAGAAAATGTAATGTAGTTACTGTGGTATGGCTAAACAACGGAGTAGACCACTTTGTCCAATTTGTATTTCCAGAGGGACCACACCTGTTTGATTCTTCACTGATCCATTTCTTTCTCAAAATCTCTTTAATATCTCTTACTGCATCTAATTGTGTATGCTGGCATGTGGGAGAAGTATGAGTTGATTGCTATGATCTTGAGGACCAAATCAGTATGTATGTATACTGATTTCAGCAGCATAGCAACTGTGTAGTTGTGAAGGAGGCCTGGGCAATTCATTCCTGATGAGATTTGCTTTTCTCTGGGTTTTTGGTTTTGTTACCAAAGTACCTAGAAAAAAAATGATGACCAACCAGGGATTCAATTTTAGTTGAAGAACATGTATAAGATCCTGGGGATTTTGTGCAATCAATAAATTGTAGAAAAACTCAGAAGTCTATGAAGGAAAGTTACAGTGGTGAGGAAAAGTAACTCCTGCCATTTCATTTATGCTAGAATAGCACCATGTGTATTGTCTTAAAAGAATATAGGGCTTTCTAATGCCCTTTTGAACTGCTGTGTCCCTTGAGAAATGGTGTGGGTAAGAATATTCTAAGTCCATCAGAAAGGTGTCAGCTCTAAGTGACAGCAATAGAAGGACCAGATTATGTTTTCAGCTGTGTTGTGAAAGCAGCAAGACTTGATTCTTTGTTATTCTTATGCCTTTTTTAGTTAGTTACACCTGTAGGCTGTAAGCATGAAATACTACTGGATCAGAATTCTCTGCTCACTTACAGTGGGAGTGGGATTGCACACATGCAGGACGTACACTAAGGCAGTGATATTGCCCTTTGTTTCTTGGTCCACCCAAAGTTGAAAGCCTGGCAGTGGCAGCAGCAGTTCTATTCAGGCAGCAGTAAGAGAATGAAATGACTTCATGGATCATTATAATCTACCTGGTTCCTTCTAAACTCTTCATTCCACAGGTGTTAATAATTTTCTCTCCTTGTTAATGGTCTTGCTGTTCTACTAACCAAGCTATCCGTTCTTCTGCAATTCTGCTGATAGCTGCTTCTGGTAATTTAGGTTGTATTTCACAGCCCTCCAGACTGTATTTAAGTCTAGTTAAAACATTAACTCAGGTGTGGAAATAACTTTCAGTGAAGCATTGAATGCACTTCCAAGATGCTCAAAAAGGTTAGGTTTTGTTTTATGATAATGAAAGATATGTACTTTTAACTTTAATGGCTATAGAACTAAGGAAACAGAATCTTTTAATTATTTTTGCCTAGTTTTCTGTGCTTTTTTATAAATAATATATAATATAGCAAATTAATGAGCATTCTAGTAAAGTTGTATTTTTTTTCAGCTTAAATCTTAAACTGAATAGCCCTAGTTTGCTAGCATATTAGGAAAGCATCTTCACCCCCACATTCTGAAATCCTATATCCACCCATGTCCATGTCCCCCTATTAACTCAGGAGTAATCATACAAGATCCAAGATCCTCCCTGTTCTGGAGCACCAAGCCCCTAGGAGACCACCATGAAAGGACGCACCAGGCATGTCCACACACGCAGGCACCTGCACTTGTAGCAGCTCAAATAAGAGCGCTACAAATTTGAGCCAGGGCTTTTTTCCTCAGTGCATGTGCCTGGACACGCATTTTGCTGTGGGGCAAGTTCTGCCATTTGGGGCAAAATAACCCTTCCCTGTTCCTCCCAGATCTGCAGCCAGGAGGAGCTAGCAGTTGGGGCTAGAACAGGTACTGGCCCCAGCAGTATAAAAACCTGCCCTAGCAAGCAGTTCAGGAGTGCTTGCTCTCAGGAGCTTCTGGGGCCCAGCCAATTGGGACCTGGGGACACTACCCTTTGTGCCAGCTGGACTACTGAAGCAGCCCTGAGAGTTCCCTGCACCCTCTACCAACTGCAGCAGTCTGGCAGTGGGGGATGCTGCCTGGCTGTAACTTGCCGCCACCTGCGGCAACATGTGGCCCCAAGGCCGTGTGCCTCCCAGACCCGGATGGGGACTGCATGGCCTGTAGAGGCACTTGCCCCTCTGGGCCAGCTGCCAGTAGGCTGTGGGGCTTGGCCCTGGCCACCTGGCACCCGTGCTGCTGCTGTTGCATTGTGCAGGTGCAGCCTGCCTTGTCATGCCCACCATGTGCTTGTTTTACATCTGGAACTGGTTCTGCTGGCTGTTGCAGAGATGGTCATCTGGGCAAGGACTCAGCACATGTTTGCTTCTGAGCAAAATTATGAAGGTAGTGATGCTCCCTGAGGCTTAACTTGTTACCTGCCAGCCTTTCACACCTGTACAGCACCGAGTACAATCTAGACCACAGCTTTCTAGGCACAACCTTGCCTTTCGGATCTCCCAATTCAAGTAAACTATTCATCAATCAGGTGGCATCAATCCCTTCAATTTATACAAAAATAATGATGCTGCTAAAAAAACACATTAAATTAACCTGAGCACTAATTTGATTTTGTAATTCACTTAAAAAAAATACATATATTTTTTACAAAAATGTCACTTGGCCTGTATTACTCTGACCTTGCTCCAATTCAGCTGACTCTGAGAAGGATAGATACTTTAGCTAACAGTAATCAAATTCAAACATTAGATATATTTTCCCATCACTGGTAATTACTAGGGCCTAAAAATCCTTAGGTACAATTCCTTCTCATGTTTCTGCCTTGCTCAAAGATGTAGTGATTTCCTGCCGACCTATACCAGCAGCCAAATTCTGATTTTTCTCATGTGGCTACCTGGTTCTTTGCAGGGAGGTTGGGGGTTATAGCCAAATGTTTGCTCTAACTGTCAAGGCTAAGAGAGAAGTAGTTATACTGCCAAGATCTTAAATAGCTTGTGCACATTGAGTTACTTACCTCCCATTTGAGAGGCTAGTTTATATCCAAAGTCCAAATTGAAGTCTATAGTCACAGTCTTAAATTTGTAGTAACAATATATTCAGCCTTGCACAAGACTGAAAATGAGGACAGTCTTTGCCTCAAACAGCTTATCTTTTTTAGAATGAACATGGTCATGCTTAATAATCCCTTATAAGAGGGGAAACAGTATCGCTATCCCATTTTAGAACTTCGGAAACTGAGGCACAAAAAAGGTGGCCTAAATAGGTCATGCAGTCATAGATTTCATAGACATTAGGGCTGGAAGGGACCTCGGGAGTTCATCCAGTCATGATTCACGGCTGCATTTCAGTTTGAGTTTGTAGCATGGTTCTCTTCCCTCCCCGTAATGTTTAATGTCACAGACACTAGGTTGTTGGATCACTGAAAAATTGGGAAGGAGGAGCAGCAGATTATAGAATGAGAGGTACACATATCTCAGTAATCAGCACTGATTAGAAACGAACTAGAGACTGAAGTACATGACAGTTTAATAGTTCATTAAAATATGCTGTTACAAATTAAGCTGCTGAAACTCCATTGGAAACTGATTTGATTTATTGAACATCTGTCTTTGGCTATTTTAGTAAATATTGATGTTCAGCGAGCTAAGCATTATATAGACATTGATTTTTACCAATAGGATACAAGCATGAGCTTTCATCTTTATGTAGCAAAAATTATGTCTGCTTTAACACTGATATAATTATTTTATGGGTAATTGAATTTAATTTTCTGCAGGCTTAATTTAACCAGTGGCAGGGCAGTAAAATGTGTCAGACCTTTATCGTGAAAAATGCAAAGCTGTCCAGGATGGCTCATTCCTCTTTGTGCTACTTGGACCCTTAATGGGGTCCATAAATGTACCCCTTTTAATGGCAATAAAATGCATTATCCTTGTCTTGCATTAAGTGAAATGGGGATTTTACATGTTTCCTTTTAGTTCTTACTTTTGGGCTGGGCTTTCCTGCAACCTCTGGCTGACACGTATATGTCAATGACAGGGATCTGAACCCCACAAAAATTCTGATCCATGAAGATCTGCCACAAACAGGGGAAGTCTTTGTGGCCACTCTCGTGGTTCAGTTCTGCAATCTTTTTAGGGCTCTTGATCTGTATAACTGCTGCATGATCCAGGGTGCCAGAAGTGCTCCTGGTTCTAACTGCTCTCCAAAACCTGCAGCGTTGCCTTTTCTAGTGTCATAGGGAAGATAAATCCAGAAGCTGAGGAGCCCCATCCTCACAGGCTTGGAAGAGAAGTGAAGGAGCCCAATAGAAATATAATGCTCCAAGTTCCACACTTCCCCACAGCCGCATGGTCTTTCTACTGTTGAAAATGGTGGAGAAATGCAGCATTTTGAGGGAATTCCCCCCACAAATCTCATCTCACACATATAGAGTTTAATGCCTTTTGCAGTGGTGATGCGTAGGGGGTGCGTGGGGGAGCACATGCACCCCCTGAGACAGCTGGTGCACTGCATAGCCGGCTGTGCTCCCCACTTAGGCGATGGGCAGGGGGACCAAGTGGGAGCACCAGTGCCCCCCCCCGGTGAGCGCTAGCCAGGGAGTGGGAGTGCCGCAACCACTTCCCAAAGTGCCATAGCCACTTCCGGAAGCTGGTGAGTGAGATCAGCTGTGAGGATTCCCGCCCCATCAGTGAGATCGGCTGCAAGGGGACTTCTCCCTGGTCCCTGACTGGTCACTGGGGAGGCATGTGCCCCCCCTGAACAAGGTGGCACTAGTCACCCATGGTCTTTTGAGCCTCAGCCTGCTAGGTGCTTTGTGCTTATGAGAGTTGACGATGCTGGTCATTTTCAGGATCAGGCTCTCTGTTAGCTGTGATCCTGAAAGCTGCTCCATACTTGAGCTAGGCCCTCAGTACTGGATGGGGCATATAAGTATGCACTTAAGTTTCAAGCCTGTGGGTATCTCCATTTTAAAGTTCTTTCAAGATGCATAAAACAATACCTGTGAATATGCATGGGTTTGTTGCTGTTTCCTCCTCCTTCGTATACCCACACCTGCCTGCTATCTCTATGGTTTCGGTTTCATCTTTGCTGTGGTTGTTACTGGTAACCTTCACCTTCCAGAGCCCGCAGAAGATTATGTGCATGACCTTTTCCCAGAGCCAAGCATGGGAACAATGCAACTGACCATCAGAAAAATAATGAAAAAAAAACCTGGCTGAAGAACGTTTTGCCAAACAAATAAGCCAACTGAATAAAACGGGTACATTTGTATTAGACTTTTCATTTGTTCTGTCACTAGTCTAGTAGTGATAACTAGCAGCATCAGTTAGAAAATGAGGAGAAGGAAAAGCTTTTCTCTACTTGAGAGTGACTTTTTAAGGTAATTTGTATGTTAGAAAGGGTTCACCTAAAATAGGCGAGCAATAAAATAAGGAGGAGGCTTATGTGTGGTTATTAAAACCATATATTTGCTTTTTAAAAACACAAGCTAAACACTGAACAAAGCAAGAAACATTTTGATGATAGTAATTAGGGATATATTTTATTGTGTGATGGAGTAATAAAGATAGCCAGAGCATTTATTCAGTTGAAGGCTTGGTTATTCATGCCAAAAAAATAATTGCACATTTTCAATATAATGATATTGCTGAAATGTACTACATAGCATTTGTACTTGCAAATTTGTGTTAGTAATACACTGATTAATGACAAATTTGTCAGTGGAAACCAGGAAGATTTTTTTCTTTGGTGAGGGTCCAGTCCTCTGAGCATGCACAGCTCCTTTTGATTCAGCACATGAGAAGAACAAGTCCCGTAGGAAGAGCACAGAATAACAAATCACTTCATCATGTGGATTTTCTTGTGCGATCAGTATTCAGGAGCTGTTAGTAAATTTTCTCTGCCTATCAGCGTGTACCACTATAAACTCTGCTCTCAAGTGTTTAAGCCGATTTTAAAGACCATTTTATTCTCAATAAAATCCTGCAAGGAAAACACATTTTGGAGGTTACAACTGTGTGATAGCAACAGCTGACATTAATGGGTCAAATATTACTCATGCCATTGATTTCAATGAGATGACTCAAGTAAAGAAGGCAAGGAGGATTTAACTCTGTGTAACACCCTTTGGTGCAGTTTAGACTTTGTGGAAAGAACCTGCATTGACAGGACCTTGGGGCAGGAAATCCTGGGGAATCATCCTGACCTCTCCCTAAACAACGTTCTCTTGGAGAACCAGGTGCAAGCTATTTATCAAGTATCCCTGAGAACCTGCCCAGACACTCTGGCAATGTCCAAGACCATCCACACCCACAGGCACTGAATCTCCACAGGTGCCTTGGCTGCCTCTGTTCCTGTCCCTTGGTCCTGTTGAAATAGGATTATTCCAGGGAAGAGCACAAAACTCTCAGGAGGGCTGGTGACCTTTGTGGAAAGGAGCGTAGCACCCTTTGTTGCCTTTTTCTGTGATATCCATTTGGCCAGAGAAGCAAATGTATTTAACCACATCTCTCTTTAGACTTGATCCTTCAAAGGCCTCAACTCTCTGGCCTGGCCCAGCAATACACTTAATTTTAAGCCGCCTACTAAACCCAAGCTTTGAGACTTCTGTGCTGTCATTCCTGCTTTGTTGTTCAGAAATGTGGACTACATATGCCAGGCACATCAAGAGACTGAACAGCTTCCATATGAGATATTTGCATAAGAACCTGAAAATAAAGTGGGAAGACAGAATACCAAACACAGAGGTACTAGTGTGCAGGACTGACACATTTAGAAACCATAATCAAAAAGAGGAGGTGGTGATGGATCAGGCATATCAGAATAATGGGAGGAGCCTGTATCCCCAAGAATATTTTGCATAGCAAGATTTGAGAAGGCTGTAGAAAGTGAGGTCACCTTCTATGGCCATGTCCAGACACGCAGGGGCACAAACTGCAGCAGCACAAATTGCTGCAGTGCACGCCTCTGCGCATGTGCTTTGGTGCAGGACAGATTGTCTCGCAATGGGCAAACTGCCCTTGCTCAGCTCCTCCCAGCTCTTGAAAGGAGCTGGAGGCTGGGAGCAGCCACAGTGCCGGTCCCATCAGTCTTAACTGGTGACCTGGAGCAGCAGCACTCAGGTCGGGCAGCATGGAGACCTGGCTGGATGCCAGAGCGTTGCTATGGATGGCCCAGCCTCTGTGTGTGCTGGCATGTGAGCGTTGCGTGTGCACTGAGCCACTTTTGCTCTATTTTTTTTCCCCAGGAAACCTTGGTAGCAAATTTTGGCCTCGCGCCACAAATTTGAATCACAGGGCGCTTTTGAATGTTTGCTACAAACTGCATGTGCCTGCATGTGGGGACTCGCCCTCTGGTGGTACCACAATGTGCACAAAAATGATATGAAGTAATTCAACATCAACAGAAAGCTGGGGGGGAGTATGCAGAATCGTGTCTGACCTGGAGGGAACATCTGGCACTGGGTGCAGTTTAACATGAAGTAGCTTTGATCCAGAGAATAGAAGCAAAGCAGGAAAGAAGAAAGCAGTGTGCTGTAAACTTGGACTCTAACTCAGACAACATATGTGAAACTTATAACAAGCTGTGCCACAAACAGACTCATCAGGCATATGACTAGACCTCTTATGTGTACACCATGATCCAAATGATTGTCAGTTGCCTGCTACTAAACCAAGTACAACTACTCACACGCTTAAATGGCTTTAAAACCTAGGTGGGTCTATTGATTTAAGCAGGGCGACTCTTGAGGCTTAAAGTTATGTACATGCCTAGGCTTTGCTTTAGCAAGTTGCCTAGTACACACTTCCCTTGCCCACTCAGTCTTTCCCCTTCATTAGACATGTACTTTGAACCCATAGATTGTTGGCTGTATAGTCCGGAGTAACAAGATTGATTTAGTGCCAAGGTGGTGAATGGATCTCCTTTCTGAATTGGAATGGTCTGTCTGTTCTTGAAGGTTCCTTTCTAGCTCAACAATATGGAGAAGAACCATTACACCCTTAGGAATTAAAAAAAAAAAAAAAAAAAAGAAGACTAAAAAACAGTTAAACCACCCGGGACTCGCAGTCTACAAGATGAGCCCTCATTCTGCACCCAGCTACCTTGTATTTATAGTTCTGTTAGTTCTGACTCTTAGTGTTAAAACCAACAAAAAATTTTTAAGTGTTTCATTTGGAGCTGTGGTTTTGGTTGTTCTTACCTATATCATGGGTACTGCATGCATCAAGCTTTGCAGCTGCATGTGAAGTTTGAGCCCTCTAGAAAGCTGAGAAATAGTAAAAAGGGTCATAAAGCCGTCAGGAAGGAAATAAATCAGAAAATGCTGGAGTAATTTTTAAAGAATTCCATTAAAATTGAAATGGCTTAAAGCACTTGACATTTAAAGTTTTACTTGCTATGTAGAAGGATAAATCTACACTCTTTGTTTTCTAACGGTTCAGTGCTTGCGAAATCAGGCCCTCCTCAGCACAGGTAAGATGGACGTGATCTACTGGTAAGGCTGTTTTTGTAGCAGGGTTCTTTTTGGGTTGATTTCCATGGCAGTTAAGCACCTAATACCTCTTGAAGATATGGGTCTTGGTCTGGACAAATTTGCACTCAGTCATTATCATTAATAGGGGAACTTTGAAGCTTACTGTCAAGCTTACTGAGATGGAAAGTCACTGTATGTTGGAAGGTGGCTGTAAGGAACTAGACGCTAAATTAACTGCAATGCAGGAGCCATCATGTCATAAAAATAATGATCCTATTACCTAGGGGAGATATAACTGAGGAGTGAATGTACAAGGAGACTCAATGTACATTGTACATGGAAAGCTGAGGAGCTGAGCTCTAGGCTAGATTTACATGTGAAAGGTGGGGGGCGAAGTAGGAACATGCCAGGTAAGATCCAGATTAGCTCATACTTGTGGCTGCTAGCTTGTGGCTACTTTTGCAGCTCAGGGTTGTAACAGTCTGTGGGAGGCTGTTGGGCACTTCCATGCATTGCTTTCTAGTTTGGAGCTGAATTCTATTTTCTCTATGCAGTTCCCCATACAAAGCTACTTTCTTTGAATTTATGCTGCAACTGCAGAGCCTGAATTTCAGTCTGGAGGCTCATGAAACAAGTGACTGTAAAAAAAAAAAAAAAAAAAAAAAGGAACCTGTATCAGTGTGGCACCTCGTCCCTCCTGCTTAGTCAGAACAATTAGACTGCTGTAAAATGCTTAGTCTCACCACCCAGCTTTAAAACAGACAGCCCAACACTGCAAAAATTGTCCTGTACAGATGGTTAAACAGTAGTTGTAGACAATACCCATAAGGAATTGGTTCTGCTTTATTGACACTAATTAGGAATACATTGTGCCCTTTGTATTGCTACAAAAGAGCCTTACAACAACTTTATTAAAATTATGATGTCAGTTAAGCTGCTTTGTATCCTGGGTAGTATCTTGTAACTCTGACTAAGCAGATACCCCAAGAGGTTAGAGCTTCATACAGACAAGAGTCACTTCACCATTCACTGAAATATTGTCACCTACGGCCTGGAACAAGAGGATTCAGTGTACTGGTAGTGTACAACAAAATAATGGGTGAAGGGAAATATGGAAAAAGACATAGAGGCAAGACCCTATAGTTATACAACTTGCCAGGGAATTATTAGTAACTGTGTAAAGCAGCTAGGACCTTGGTTTTCATAGTTTCATGGTTTCTAGGGTTGGAAAGGACCTGAGCAGATCATCTAGTCCGACCCCCTGCCATGGCAGGAAAGAGTACTGGGGTCAAACGACCCCAGCAAGGTGTTCATCTAACCTCCTCTTAAAAACCCCCAGGGTAGGAGCCTACACCACTTCTCTTGGAAGTTGGTTTTTAAGATCTCCTTTAAAAAAAACCTCATCCTATCAGCTGCCAAGAACTAACTGGATGCTTGTAAAAGGTAAAAACCTGATTTTGACCCATCACAGATTCAAGCCCAAGGAATCAACATCTGATGTTTCACCTACTAAAGCAAACTTTCTAACTCTATTAGGGAAAAAAAAGATACTAGTGGTACTATGAAACCCATTGCATCCTTAAAAGTGTGGTTTAGCAGAGGCTTATGAAATGGACTGGGGTAGGAGTTTGGAGACCTGGGCTTTATTGTCAGCTCAGACAGTGATTTGCTTTGACCTGTAATAAGGCACTTTTATCCCTGTTATATAAAAAGGAAGCATGTGCCTTTCAGGCTGCAGGCACAGAGGAGAGCCCTGGTTCCTTCTAAGGGTATATAGGAAGTCCAACTGAAGAGCTAGGCAGATGAATGGGAGATGAAGGAAATGTCTTCAGGCAATCCTTTTCTGTGTGCTACCCTAGGCTGTAGAGTTCTGCTACTGAAGCTGTTCTTCCTTCTGTGTAGATGGGCACCTAGTAGCCTAGGTGCACAGAATTGCTTGCATTTACTCTCACCTCTTCTTAATACAATCCTCACATGAAAGATAGCCACCACAGGTGAGTTACAGAAACATATCCAAGTGCTTTAGTAAAAATTAAAAGAGTGGGTTTGATAGTAGCCTTTAACTAAGAGGATGGAGCTGGACTGTTTTTAGTAGTGACAGATGACAGAACAAGGAGCAATGGTCTCAAATTGCAGCAAGGGAGGTTTAGGTTAGATAGTAGGAAAAACTCTCACTAGGAGGATGGTGAAGGACTGGAACAAGTTATCTAGGGAGACAGTGGAATCTCCATCCTTGGAGGTTTTTAAGGCCCTGCTTGACTCAGCCCTGGCTGGACTGATTTAGTTGGGGATGGTCCTGCTTTGACCAGGGGGTTGGACTAGATGACCTTCTGAGGTTTCTTTCCACCCTAATTTTCTATGATTTTGTGGTCTGGAGTCAGGAGCTCTGCCAGGAGGAAAAAAAAGGGGGATCACTAAGATCTGGGGAGAAGAACAATTGTACCCTTATGAAGTAAAAAAAAAAAAGAATTAAAAACAGTTAAAACACCTGGGGTATTTTGTGGGTGAGCCAGGCCCTAGAGATTGAGGTGCAGATAGGTCAAACCCAGAAATATTATTGTGCATGGAGTTGGTGTTGAAACTGAGAGTAGACCTTGAGGGGAGGCATGAAGACAGTTGTGCACATGAGTGACTGGAATGAGGCTGTCCCCAGTTGGTTGTGTGGGACCTACTGTTAATGCCCTGGGATGCACAAAGAGAAAGCATGCCCAAGAATGGCTTTTCAACTTAACTGAATGGTCATAACAAACTAAAACACTAAGATGTGGCTGGAGAGAATGCAAGCCACTGGGGGGGTTGAGGGAAGCAAACTGTGCTAATCCTGAAAAAGGCAGCGTGCTGTGTATTAGGGGGCACAGCATAAGAGTGATCACAGACCTCAGTCAAACATCTGCATTTTTCTATAATTTCGTTTTCCTGTTTGTAAAGTGCCTGCCTTTGGAAAGTGCCTTGAAATTTATGGGTGAAAACTGTTCTATAAGAACTAAGTACTATTATAACGTAATGGAGAACCTCATTTTGAGATGCTGAGTGTGCACAGTTTCCATTGAAGTCAATGGAAGTTTCACTCTGAGTAGCTATAAAATTGGACCCTATGCTAGGGGAAAAAACAGTAATCCTTCTATTTTAGAATACATTAAAAAAATACAGATCTCAGTCATATAGGCCAAGTACGGAAGTTATATTTATTGCATGGGAAATGCGCAGAAAGTGCTCTATAGCCATAACTGAACAGATGGTCAGGGCACGTAAAGCGCTGTAAAAATGGCAGGTCCCCCTCTAAGATAACCCTGGATGGATGTGGTATCAGACTTCAGCGCTGTAGGTTAAAGCACCATAATAAACACATGTACCAGTTCCCATTACATCTGACATTAGGTCATATTCTGCCAGCAACCCATAGGGTTTTGCGACACCCCACGCCTTCCCCCACTGTAGCACCCCCACCGTACCACCCCCACCTCCACTGCAGGGTGGTGCTGTAGCTTTGGCAACAGCTTGTCTTATCTGCCTGAACGTCGGGCTGGCCCTGCCCCGGTGGTGACATCTGGGGGATGCACAGGGGTGCACATGCACCCCCTGGGAGCACTGGTGCACCCTCTGGCTGCCAGTGTTCCCTGATTAGGGGATGGGCAGGGGAACAGGCAGAAGCACTGGTGCCCCCCCGAGAGCACCAGCGGGGGAGTGGGGGTGCCAGCAGAAGTGCCCCTGGCCCTTCTGGATGTGCCGCTGTCACTTTTGGGTCAGCGCAATCAGCTGTGGCGGGGGGGACTCCCTGCAGTTGCTGACTGGCCCCGGGGGGGGCAAGTGCCTCACTGGACTCAGGAGGCACCATTCACCCATGACTCCTGCAGCTTGGAGCCCTGGCCAGCAGACAGAGATCGCTTCAGTTGGCCAGGCTCTGGTTTTGGGTGGCATGCAATGTCCCTGCATGTGCCACCCCACTTTTTTCTGCCTGGGATTTTTGACTCCTGGATCTACAGGGACATGGCCAGGATCACCAGATATTTGGTACTATGTCAGTATTCCATCAGCTCTTTTTTAATTCTCTAATTAGCCGACAACCTAATATTACCAGTCAATAGGAAGCTGTGTGTTTCTGAAGGACAGGAAGTAGAGCTGCCACCTGCAGGGCCAGGACAATACACTGTTTCTCAAGAAATTCTTTGTTTGCACTCAGGACAATAACACTCCCATTGTATGTTTTCTGAAGTGGTCTAATGGATAGTGTAGTGAACTTTGGGATTGTTTCTTTTTTAAAATTTATCATACAGTCCCTCAGTCACATGTAAGTTGTTGAAACATAGTAATACTTGCATCTAAAATTGAGATAATGTCCCCTTGATTTCAAGTGGAGCAGGATTGGGTCCTTATACTATACTGCTTAGTCTGTAAGGTACATCTCTAGCCTGTCCTTGTTTTTCTCCTAACCATGAATTAGAGAAATTGCCTGAGCTGGAGAAAACCACATCCTCAACTGGGCAATCAGTAAGAGCAGTTAAAATATTCAAAGGCTGCTTACAGAGGTGAAAAAAATAGGTGCTTTACTTTCAGTGTGGTGTGCTCCTGTGCCAAGCGCAGTGCATGCCCAGAAGAGGCATTGCATTAGTATGACCTGGCTCACCTAACCTGTATAGTTCAGTGGGGCTTTTTGGTGCTTCTATCTAATATCAGCTATTACATAAAAGTGCCAAAAAGCCCCATTGAAGCACCCAGTCTATACAGACACTGGGCAGCTGGATCGAACTAATGTGCTTATCCTTCCAGTTAAGCATTGCCTCTCAGTGGCGAAATATTTTTTTCAGTCTGGGGGATGGAGGAGAGAGAGTACAGGACATTCAGGGTGAATGAAACCAACTAAGGCTTATCAGGTTAAGCCCTAAGCTCTGTACACCTGTAAGAAAATAGGAATAAGAGCCAGTTACGTGTGTGTGGTGTCCATTATGAAGCAAAATCTTGCCTGAAATATATTAATAGTACTTTATTTTTTTATTCCATCTGAAGGCTTTTGTGTGGGGAAAAAAAATAACAAAAAAGTAAACTATTTCTTGCTTTCAGTACCTACAGTCCATAATATCTGTTCTCTCCACCATGCTTTCTCCAAAGTGATTCAGAGTCATCTGATGCAGTAAGTGGCTATTCACACTCAGAAGTATTTTGTTCTGATGCAAACTTGGTTCTAACCAAGTTTGTATTTGCATGAGACTTATTTCTCAGTTCTGAACCAAAAACTGTCTGTGCTTGCATAGTTCATTCAAAAGCCACTTTCACGTACAGGAGGGATAAAGCCTTATATATGAAATTTCAATGTAGGTGCATGGGGGAGTTTTTGCATTAGAATCTTGGATCTGAGCCAGGCATATGGTTTTCCATATGTTCCATAGGTTCCAATACTAGAATAGTTTTGCTTATGTCTGTTCTTGAAGGTTTACAGCTCTGGATGATGGAAAGCAATGAGAAGAGATGATTTCTTTTCATCTCTGTCTCAAACCTCCATAATCTCCTTCCTTTTTTAAATGAATTTGTAATAATGCAAACCAACCATTTGACACTGTGGTGCCTTGTGCCTTCTCACTTGTGCCATCTATATTTATATTGGCATCTCTTTCAAACAGGGACTTTTTACAATGCCAGTAAAGGACAGGGAAAGGAAAGGTGAGAGTGAAAAACTGATATCTAATAACATTTGGCAGGGTACTATTTGGGGTTGAAACTCATACTATGCTAGTAATAGAATCCCCTATACTGAAGTCTTCCATGTTATAAGGGTGTGAAGTAAGGGTTCTGAGTTGGGCCTGAAATATTTGCCATATTGAGCATAAACAGCTTCCCTTCCCCCTCAAAGTATTCACAGAAAGGCATCAATAGCATTTACTGAGCTCAGCAAGCAAAAGAATAAACAGTAGTGTTGGCAGAGTGCACCCATAGGTCAGGGACAGAAGCTATGACACAGCTGTGTCTGATACCCACTGAAGGAACAAGGAAAAAATGTCCCCGTGCTAAAAAACTCGCAGATCTCTCTCCCTCCCTCCTACTCTTGGAAAGAGTCACAAGTTCCCGTGTGGGAACCCTCATCTCAGCTGCTTGGCTCTCATTGCCAGGGTAACTCCCTGGCCCTGTACCTGGATAGGCTAGCAAGTAGCCTAGCAGCACTTTTTCCCTTCCCCAATCTAATCTATGGGTGAAGGCCAATGGGCTGATTCCAATTCTCATGGTACAGGCACTCACTGTATTGACACCTCAGTGCAATCCCCACACCCCCTCTCATGATTGTGGGCCCATCCCAGCCCCAGACCTGCCTACTCCTGCAAGCTAAGCAACCCCTTCCCCTTGTCTGCAGGCTCCACATCTGTGCATGGAAGGCCAGCTGGTGAGTCAGGCACAGGCAGCTGAACACCTGCTGAGTGAATGAAAGATGTGCATACGAGGTGCTGGCAAAATGAAGAAGAGATGTTACAGGCTGTGGTCACAGCCTCTGAGCTCAGGCCATGCACTGCAGACTCCTGTCACCAGGGGCTGTGAGACTTGCAGGGGGAACGAAGTGGGCGGTGTACGGGGGAAATGGACCTCCTACTTTCAGGCTGGGGGTGCTTATACCCAGGTTGCTGAGTTGCATGGCTGTGGCACCAGATGGCCACCCACTGTTTGGAAGAGACACCTTATGGCACAGCAAAGCTAAGAGAGTCACAACACCAGGAAGTGCATGCACACAGTTCTGGACCACTGGCAACTGCCCTGTAGGCACAGGCCCTCCAAGTGGGTCCATGCCACTCTTGAAGGGCTGCAGGAGTGCTCAGAGTGGGCAGGAGACCACAACGTACCAGACCACTGTGGCAGATTTTTGCTGGGGTAGCTTCTGGTATCAGAGCCCAGCGGTTCTAGTCTATCGACCCCCCTTGCCAGGAGGCCCATGGAGGAGTTCCCCATGGCCCCACTTGTGGTCCAGGTCCCACTGCAGAGAAGTGGCTTAGCCTTGCAAGGAATAGATGGTCTCCCAGCTTGGGCTGGATTCCTGACATGAGCCCCAGGCATCGGTGAGGGCTGCAGGTCTGTGGTCCTCAAAGGGAAAGACATGGCCATGGAAGCCAAGGGGCCAGTGATCCTGTAAGGACCAGCAGTCTTCAGTGTCCTGTGTGGCAATGTTTCCAAGGCCGCAGCTCTCTTGGATGTCTAGTGGATCCAGGATCATATAGCTGTCCAGCTTCTACATGGAAAAATCTCTGGTTTTAATTTTGTACCTCTGAAAGTAGGATGCCAAGTCAAAAGCTCCGTATTCTGTGTCTCCCCTGCCTCTGTCTCTCTTTCTCTCTCGCACACACACAGCAGGTGGAGGGTATGCTGGGTGGGCATGCATGGGACAGCTGGCTCATGGCCACGACAAGCCACTACCACATCAGATCCAGGTAGGTAGCTATGATCAGTGGTGGTTTGACTATTCAGAACCACTTGGGAGTCTTTGGCAGCCAGGGAGCCCAAGGGGCCCGTTAGCGAGTATGCAAGAGCTCCCACTACCTGCTGGGCTTGGGCCATGTAGGCAAGCTCCCAGCCCTCCTGATTCTCCACTCACAAGGGCTAATGTGTGTTCTGCTTCCTCCTGACATAACTGTGGCCGCTTAGAGTACAGCTTGAAAGATCACTTCTACCATGGGCTTCTTGAATGTGTGTACTTTGTCATGTACTGTCATACCCTTCGTGATATAAGGCAGCTTGATTTATTTCATGCGTGTATTGTATTTATAATTCATATTGTTATTTTCTAACAAAAGAAGAAACCGTATTGTTCATGTAATGAAAGGGAAATCAAATAAAAAAGAATTCATACTAGAATTTTTTTCAGATGCTTAACATTTTAGGCAAGACAGAGGAAAAAGCTATTGATCCAATTGCTTTGGTTGCTTTGATGTGATCACAGCAGCTGCTAATATGGATTGTCAAACCAGAGATGAGCTTATAAAAGGATATAAATGTAGTTTTTATTGAACAAAGTAGCAATCCAAAAAAGGTGGTTTCAAAGGCAACCAGCACTTTAATTACAGCCTTCAGGGGCATTGTTTGATCACTGTAAATAGGCTGCTTTATTTGAGTTTTCACTAAGATGGTTTTGTGTTCTATTTCATACATCTTTCTGGAGTTGAAAAGAATCAATCCTGGAGGTTAATTGACTTAAGCTTTCAATGTATGCTATGTTTTCTTTGTGGTTAAGAGGGGGAAAACAGGAAATTTGCATGCTGACAATGAATAGTGCACTAAAAATGCCATTTTTCTTTCTTTTTTTTCATTTCATAATGCATAATATATTTTATGCAGGTTCCATAGTGCACAACTTAAATAGGGTTTTCATGATTCACATAGGCTCCCTGCAGTGTCCCTGACAATTTTATAAGACTAACCGTGTGGAGATTAATGGAAAAGATTTTGTTATTGTCCCTCTGGAAGCCTTTTGGTTTCACTCCTCATCAGCACAAATATTTGGTGTAAATGCCTAGATGACAAATTACTCTGGACTTAATTTTAGATGAGAAAAGTTATCTTATTGTACTATTCCAGGTAAGCTGCCAAGCAGGGGCTAAAGTCAGGGTTTGAGCAATTTAGTTTCAGACTAATACAGAATTACAATCAATGCTTCCAATACAATTGCACCCAAAAAGGTACCAGTGCCACCAAGGTCTGGTGGTATTGTTAGCTTGGTTATGGGATGCAGTAAGCCAAGTATGGTGAACAACCCGGAACCTGCCTTTTGGGGATTGTCAATGAAAGAAGTTGAGGAAAACATTGAAGAGTTGCAACCAACAACAAAATCAAGAGAGGGCACACGTTTAGTGTGCTGTAAAATAAGATAGACAATCATGGAAAACAGTTATCCTCAACTGCAAAGAGATTGCTGAAGGAAGGGGCTATAAAATTCAGTAACAAGCACTGCAATATGAAACCATGCAGTGTGTTACCATAAAGAATGGGCAGGGCATTCAAGCAGGAAGAGTTGTGATGAAGGCCAGTTGTGATGTCTTGTTCTAACACAGCGTAATTGGCAGGGTTGGAGGCCCAGCTTGAAGCTTTCATTAAAAGAAATCAGTGGAGACCACCCACATCAGGGAACTGGAGAAAGAACACTGAAATTTGAATCTCATGGTTTTAAAGGTATTCTCCTGGTCCCAGTCATGTATATGCCACTGACTTTGGCTGTGCATTTCATGCTTCTAGAGAAAAGATAGAGAAAGAAAATAAATGTGTTGTTAGTATAGGTAGTCAGCTCAGTCTATAAGTGATTATTGACTAGTAGAAAAGGCTAAGAGTCAAAGTTTCTAATGGTCTGGGCTGCCAACATAGGAAATTGGCTGAATCTCTTGAGCTGAATCTCCTTATTGTAAGGGTACTGAGAGTTTTATAGAGATGGCATAAAATCACCCATCTTTTACCATTGCTGACGTGGATGATTTGTTAAGAAATCACTTACTGCCAAGGAAACACAGAGATCGACTTCATTTTCTGTCTGGGTTCTAATGGGTCACCATTGTGCAGTAAGGAGTCTGATCCCAAACGTGCAATTAAATGAAATATAAAGGTGTAGTAAGCAACACACTTTCCTTTCTAGCATATTTGGGAAAGATACATTTGGTGGACAGGATAGTGGCATTATCTGTTCATGTATCCATGTAAATTGTAAACCAGAATCCATCATGCTGAGTCCTCTGGGATTCACCTTATCTGGCACTCTCATCATTATTTTTGATCTGTTTGCAGTTTATGGAGGGTAGTGAGGTTTCTCATCTGCTAAAGAGTATTGCCCTCTTCTGCTGCTGCTTAATCTCTCTCTAACATGAAATAAATATTGCACATACACTTTCAAGGTATCATAAAATCTGCCATAGAGTGCAGCAAAAGGAACAAGAACTACAATAATACTTCACCTGTGTGTTGGAGCAGCAGTCAGTACATCACACGAAGGTTCAGCAGGGCAGTTGTGTTAGAATAGAATCGCTTAGGGACTAAAGGAATATTATGCAATTATAGGATTGAGTTTCTGCCTTAAGAAAGACAGACTGGTCCTGTATAGTTATTCAGGGCAGTGACTCTCCTATTCATACATAAAGGGCCAGATTAATTGAAGGTTGCTCGGGGAGGTGTAAATTACACAATCTTGTGTAATGATTGTTGCTGTTTGTATTATAGAAGCACATAGGGATCACAATTCTAGACTAGGGCTGCATTGTGCTAATAAAAGTATCAATGTATTGCAAAAAGACATTTCCTGTTTCAGAAGCTTACAGTCCAAACATGGCGGGAAGGGATTCCCTGTGAAGCAGATCAGGCAGCGTGTATGTAGTGCGGGGCAAGGATGGTTGTAATCCTCAGCGCTCAGGGTATGCAATAAGTGTCTGCCATGTGCTTTCCTGAACTATAGGAGCAAAAATGCTGCTCCAAAGTACTTCCTCTTATAGGGACCTGAAAATTGGGAGTGGAAAGGTGTTTTGGGTAGGTTTTCACTGCAGTGTTCATTCTGTCTCTCAGGCATTATTTTAACCATCCCCCCATCTGCATACATGCACACAATCTTCAGGCTTTATTTTGGCAATGCTTTCAATTGATGTGGCTGAAGAGAATCTTTCATCTAAGCTCTTAACCCACCTACTTTGCAACAAATACAGAAGCGAAATCATTCAATTCTGAGAATACTCTGTAGAGACCTAACTAGCGGTTACAGACAGGGGACTTGTACCTGACAGGATTTGTGACCTTCTGGTGCTGAAATGGGCATTGTTCTACTTCTTGCAGCTGGAGCTTGGAGGCTCCTTGCCTCCATTCTGGTGCCTCCCCTTTACTGAGCACCTGAGTCTCATGTGCCAGCTGTCCACCCTTAGTTATGCTACTGGTCCTCCAATGCTTTCCAACAATCCTCAGCTCTGCTTCTCTCCGTACATTCTCATATACTGCATTGAATTGTGCAACACCTCAGCTCCCTGCAGTGCAAAGGATGTTGCCAATTCAATTATTTTTCAGTTTATTTTTAATTGTTTGTACTATTGTTATCTTACTGGGTTTCGCCAGAATTCTCTTAGCTGAAAATGTGTATTCTTTCTCACCCTGAGACACTTGAGATCAGCAATACCGTTTTAAGGAAAAAATAGTAAATAATTTTAAAAGCGAAGTTAGAATAGCTGTATAGTTCTGGTAAAATCAAAGCTTCCCAAAACAGAAGAGCAATACATCACCTTAATAAAGTACAGTTAAAACCCAGAGGCATAGCAAGGCATCTCTGTACCTGGGACAACTGTGACATATGGCACTGTGCTTGTTGCCACAGTGCCTATTGTAGCAGCACAGTCAACTACCAATATGTGGCACCTAGTCTGTGCCTCCTCTATAAAGGTGGCACCCAGGAGTGCTATCCTGGCTGTTCCCCCTCAGTTACACTACTATTAAACTAATGTTGTTCTTAAACACTTCAGTCTTTTTTTATCATTATATGTTGAAGGACTCCCTCTCCCTCCTAGGTCAGTTCTAAGCTTTTCAGTGGCTTAAAACCCAGATAGTCTCCCTGTACAATTTCAGACCTGCTTGTCTCTTAGTTAAACTAACTCCTTAACTTTATTGAAATCTATATGCTAGAAATAAATAATTTCGTTTTCTCAGAACTTTTTTGGACACCAGGAATCATTATCCAAGTCCCAGAGATGCAGATGGGTGAGTACAGCACCAGTGAAGAGCTGGTGAATTTGAGTGCATCTTTGCTCACTTAAGAATCCTGGTACCAATCACCTGAGTTAACTTAACACCGAAGGTCTATCCAACTGCAAAAAAGTAGGAAGGAGTTATTTCCTCTCTTCTCACCTTCTCTTCAAACATATTCAAAAAGTCATATGGAGGATTTCATTTCTGGAAATGACTGCAGGCACCATCCCACTCATCTCTGTGGGTTTTCACTTCCCTAGAGAGAAGTGACATGCTTCTCTAAAGAAAGACTGGTTATAGTTGTAATTATGAAGTGACAGCTAGTTCTCTGGCATATCTTATTTTAGCTCAATTTTTTTTCAGGATCAACAGTTATGGCAAGTTATAGGACTTATTATTAGCAAGAATGACTACTCAAGATAGTACGTGTGTAAATGATGACTTCTGGGTGTTCTCTATACACAAATTAATAACAATACCCTGCACTGAGTGAAAGGAAATGGTTTTGACCTAGATGCAACCTTGAGTTACTAATAGGAGAATCTTTAATAGATGAACCTTTATGATATATAATTGGACAAAGAAGTAATGTATAAGTCTAAGAAAAGCTGTCAGGGTGACAAGTCATTCTGTATGAAGGACTATTAGGATGGTGTGTTCAGAGGGCAGCAGCAATATTGGAAGATAGACATCTGCAACTTGCCTACCTGTTGAAAAGTAGATAATATCACGAGTCAGGAGTTGTGCAATATTCCTAACCTTCAGATTGCTTCAGAATATTCCATTTTAATATAAGAGCTTGAAAGCCTTTATCTCTTTAGCCTATTTTCTCTCCTTGATGGTCCTGTGAGATAGATGTTCCTGGGCATGTGCATAGTTGGGGAGGTGGGGGTGGATTTAGACAGCATTGAAGTAAAGAAGGGTTCATTCTTGTTGAGTTCAATAGCTTTTGTAGACAGTGTAGGGAAACTTCAATTTTTTTTGTTTTTTTTTCAATATTCCATATATTATAAGAAATATGGTGATCCTGCCACAGGTAGCAGGATGGATAGATCTGAATTCCAAGAGTAATCTTTATACATTATTTACACCCAGAACAAATAAGTGAAAAGGCTGAATTTGGGGTCCGTGATACTGAGAAAGTAAATACCAAGTTGGATATTGAAAATAATATTAATTTTACATTAGCTGTTCATATGGTTTTGGTTTCCTGCAGGAGGATATCTTCCAATAAAAGTGATAAAAATATGTTAAATAGTTTTAAAGCATGTGCAACATCTTTCTTTTCTTATGTATTTTTTCTCAGGCTCCATCTATGAAATGTTTGGAAATGAATGCTGTCTGCCAACAGGAGAAGTGATTAAAGTTATTGGGTTCAAAATTAATAAGCTTATAGCAACTATCTGTGAGAATAATGAAGAAAGTCAGTGTTCATCTAAAACTGAACTGTCTCTGAATTTTCCAGGTACGGTATTTTATGAATACATGTTACTGAGGAATTATAATCAACATAATCACCTTTATCTGTTTTGTTGATTCGTTAGACTTAACTATCTGTATCCTAAGTACTTACTCAGCTGTCAAGAATATAATTTTAGGAGATGGCATTAGACAAAAGCAACTAATTTTTAATCTCATGTAGTTTTTTATTGTTTGGTTAAGAATTATTATTATTGTTATAGGCAGAGTTATACCTAAGGTGACTCAAGATATGGATCATTATAAAACCCCGTTTTCAGTTACTTATGACTCTGCCAACTTCAACTGTTTAAGCTGAAATTTTCCATACTGCATGCTTGAGTTGGGCTAAACTATTTTTGAGAGCTGCAGCAAAAATGGCTGAGTCATTTCTGGAAACAAGATTAGGGCAAAGATGTTGGGCAAAGATGTTGTTTTGCCTGTAAGAAAATTCTTACCAGCTATTTTATGGAGAAATTCTGGCAACTCCATGCTTTAGAGAACAGACTTAAAATTTGGCAGGTGGGGTTTCCTTGGTACATCATCTCCTTACTGTGTCAATATGAGAAAAACAGCCAAGTCTGGCCAACTGAAGATCCAAAAGCCCTTAATTTGGTGGTAGCTGTGGGGCCAGAGAAGGGTTACCCTGGCTGCTGGTAGTGAACACACTGCTTCCTTTACAGTAACAGTGTCTCCCATGGGAGAAGGGGGGCTGGCAGCTTATGAAGAGAGTCCTGAACCCCTCCACTGTGTAGGGCTGGAGCCCCAAACTTCACTGCCTCCATCCTTCCCCTGGCCTCCGTGATGGTTCCCCCTGTTACTGAGCTGAGTACAGCTGGCCAAGAACCAAGCTTTCCAAATTCACCAGAAATTTCATTCATATGAAATTTTAATTTTTGTGTCCGTCTTGGAATGAAGCCAGTTTTTATTTTCAGCCTCTTTGCTTAGTTGTGGATCTAATGAAGAATGCTACTTTCCCTGTGTAGCTGCAAGGATCCATGGGCCTCAGGCAGACATGTCAGGGGCATCTGCCACAGGGGAGAGACGCTGTCTTCCAGCATGCCTGTCCAAGAGACAGCCATGTGAGAAATCCAGACAGGTTCCCTCAGACCCTGCCTTGGAGTCAGCGAAAGTTCATTGAACCTGAGATCTTTTAAATGAAACATTTCAAGCTCAGTGAACTGGCATTTTTCAATTAAACTTGGTTTTGTCAGAAAATTGCCAACCAGCAATAGTTACAAGTCTTTGAAAAGTGTCATCCATGCTCAATAGAGACTTGTTAGGATTTGGCAGCTAATCAATACTGAGCATACTCTGCCCATCATAGCTCCTACACATGCCCCTTGGACTTCCCATGTGACATCTGCCCTAGAGTAATTGAACATGTTCCAGCCCAAAGGTTCAGGGGCTCACAAAATTTTCCCTACAGACACGATCCCAGGTGCTGTGGGCTGCCATTGTATCAGATACCATCAGGCTGAGGATTTTTATCCTTGCTGTGCTCTCAATACTTCTACTAGAGTGGCCTGGGCAGCATCAAGGAGAATAAAGCATGCCTCAGATAGACCAGAGAGAAGAGTGAGATCCAAAAAGGGCAGTGAAGAGAGTAGTTTGGGACTGAAAACAGGTTGGAGGGGGTTGAAACTGAGTTTGGAAGCTTGTGAGGAGGACCAGGACTGCATAAACAAGCCAAGGAAGCAGAAGTTGATGTGCGGACTAGGAACCAATGTGACGAACAGACTAAAAGGTGCCAAGGGGCTTGGGTATGATGGAGAACTGGGTTTGGGTAGGTTCTGAGCTGAAGAAACAGAATTGTCTGGGGAAAAAGATTGGAAGGAAAGGGCACCTGCACTGTCCTCAAGTTGAAACAAAGAGTGAAGGCCTGAAGCGTTTCACCCCACTTGCTCCTGCTCCATGTATGCCAGCTGCTGAAAATGAGGCAATGTAGCCATCTCGGAACGGTGCTGAGTATGCCTTCAGTGGTCTTCTTACGCTCTGTGCCCTGGGCGTGTTTAGTGGCACATGCTCGGGGCTGCTCTGTAGTGGTAACATTTGCCTCATCTCTGGGATGTGAAGCTCATGGAGCAAGAGCAAATGTATAGGGCATGCTTTAGTATAGTGTTCTCTGTCACAGCACAGGTGGTATAGGCAGTCTCTTAGATGCACAAAGGAAAACAATCCCCCTTTCCCGAAGAAATGCAACCTAAAATCATTTAAGTATATTATTGTAGCTCATTTCATTAGTAGAATTTTTTTTTCAAACCTCTTTTTTAAACTACAAAATACTAATTTCTCCATCAGTAGCGATTGATCAGGTTTTTTCTCTTTCCTGCTGACCTGTTGGGTCCTGCCTTTGGTTATACATAGATAACTTCTTTTTTCTTGTGAATCAAACCCACTTTTAAAATCAGTTGTCAATTTTATAATAGAGTAATTTTTTCCAGCATTAATGAGACCCAAACATGCTGGCATGGGGAGTTTAAATTGTCTTGAGTTTTTGAGGTTTTTTTTCCTTCTCACTTGATGGACTCCGGGACTATTAACTCTCATGATATCTGGTATTTTTTTGTTCACGCTGCATTGTTCTTAACTGACAATTTCTGCTTTCATTTAAAGAAAAGAAGAACACGATTCTAGCCCATGGTTAGAAAACCCCCCAAAGATAAAACAATTCAAATCTCGTTGTTTTTAAGATAATCTTGTATCTTGTGATTTTCAAATGCTTGGGGCTAGTAATACTTTCACTAGAAGTTCAAGAAACCAACCCAACATTTAAATTTGGTGCTGGAGGGCCACACCCTATTGCACAGCAGCTAAATTGGTACAAAAATTGTAATCAATTGTTCAGGGACATCTGAATCCACTGTTTCAGGGAATGTACGTGAGGAAAGACATTTGTCTTTCTTGTCTGGATCCTTTTCTTTTGTAAATTCAAGTCCAAGACCTGTGAAACCAAACTTGTATATAATAGTAACTTCTTGCTATTATGCCGTGCAGAATGGGGGATGCTGAACTCAACAGCAGTGAAGAGAGTAATAATGACACCTCTTACTAGCTGAAAAGGGAGTAAGCATTACAGTAGAAGTTTGATCATTAGGCTAATGGTCTCTCTGACTACAGTTATTTTTTAGTGTTTCATTTTTATTGTTTAAATTGTCACTTTATTACACATATCCATTGTGGTCTGAATGACAAATTACATTGCAAATGGTCCTATTGTTTCTAGGAGTGAAAGGAAGCTATTCTGCTTAAATTTTTCAGGTCTTTTTAGCACAATCATTGACTTTTTTCACTAACAGTATCATTAGTTCTTCAGATCTCTTTTGCTGTTATTCTGGTATTCCACTTGTTACCAATGGTAAGAACATAAGAACTGCCATTTACTAGGTCAGACTGTAGGTCTATCTTGCCCAGTTTCCTGTGTCACAGTGGCAGAGTAGATATTGAAAGGGAGAGTGCACTGGATATGACCACAGCTTTTCCCACATTGTTCCCCTCTCACTTGTAGCCTCCAGCATTCAGGATCTAGGAAGTTCTGGTTCAGAGGCTGTATCCCTAACTCCCACGCTCACTAGCTCAATGGTACATTTTTTCTTGCATTAGGGCACTTGTATATGCAAGGGGATTTAGTCCTTAGGGTTGTAGTTTCCATCGCTGTTATGATGAGGGGCCTGATCCTTTCTTATTTTTTTCAGCAGAGCCTGCCTGTGGCCAGGGGCTGAGCTGCTGATGGGCCAAGCGGCCCCTGGGCTGCGGGGGTCCCTGGTCCTTCCTTCTGTGGCAGCAGCATGCCTTACCCCCGCCCCTCCCCAGTGGGCTACTAGCCTGCTGGGTGCTGCCCCTGGTCAGGGGCAGGTCACAGCCAGCTCCAGGCTTGGCAGGGAAGTGTCCCCATGCAGGGAGCTCCCAGCCCCTGTTCTGCGATTGCAACTGCACAGTTTTGATTGTGGAGTGGGGGTTGATGAAGCACATGCAGCCTGGAGGTGGCAGGAGACTGTCCTGTTTCTGTCAGATATCAGCCAGCGCTGGGTTGCACATGCAGAGTTTCCTGTGTGGCCTGGGGCAAGTCCCAGGGTGGCCTGTGGCCAGGAACTGTCATGGTCAGGGGCAGGTCCCAGACCCATGCCCTGATTGGGTGGTCAAGGCATTGGGGCTTAGAAAGAGCTACATGGCAGGTCCCAGCCCCCTGCCCTGATCCACTGATGGGACCTCCCCTGCAGGTCTTTCCAAGCCCTGTGTCCCTGATCAGAGAGCCAGGGCCAGGAGACATTTCCCCTCCCTGCAGCAGTAGGAGACAGCTGTCTCCCAGCCCAGTGCTCCCAGCTAGTCTCTGGGCTAGCACCCAGGGGGAGCCTGGAGCTTTGGGTGAATTGCAGGGGTGCAAGGAACTGGGAGAAAATTTGCTCCCTCATCCTAGTATGTGTATGTACCTACCCAAAAACCCTTACTAGGCATATCTACACATGCATTTAAGTGTGACTAAATTTAATATGCATCAAGCTAATGCTCATTAAGTGATTATTGGCAGGTGTCTACACATGCAGGGACTTGGCACTAAAGTTAGTGCCAGGTTGCATTTACATGTATGCTAATGTGCTTAAACTAATCATGCCTAAATTAGATACCTGCATTTGCAGGTATCAAGTTTAGGCACTATTAGCCTAATTTCACCACTTCTAATGCACATTAAGTGCACACACATGTAAATGTATGGCTGTAATATGCATTAAATTAGGCAAATGTGTATTAATGTGTCTCATGTAGACACGTCCACTATGCAGTATTTTACTAGGCTGGAGTAAATGCATGTACAGACATGCCTGCTGAGTACAAAATGAGCAGGAGAGAAGAACTAGATCTATTGGCTTTATAGTTTTTACCTCTGAGTGCATATCTGCTGTATGTGTGCAGAGCACCACAGAATTCCTAACTTCTATTCTAGCAAAATGGATTCTTGAAAAACCTCTATTCTGACCAACATATTAGTGAAAACTAGTACAAATATGAGTTAGCTCTCTGCATTATTTCATTTTATCCTAATTCTAATTTGTTCACTTCTTTTCTTGAGTGAATCAATCTACTCCTTCTGCACTCTCACAGACTGGGGAAAAAAATCTGCTCTTTAGATGCTTTCCTAACTGCATCGAACAAATATTTTGACCTATTGTTTTCACCATGACCAAGTTGGTGAAAATGACAGCTTTTGTACACATGAACTGGGTCCTTGAGTGAACAGGGTTTTTAAAAAATATTTTCCTGTCTGCATAAATATTTGCTCACAAGTTCTGTTATAGTTTATTCTGATAACCCTAGCACAACCACAAAGGCAGGCTAATACAGGGCTGTCCAACTGGTGGCCTTTGGGGCTGCATCTGGTAACATTTAGCCCCTGGACTCTTGCCCAGCCTCTCCACCCTGATGGTTCCAGCTGTTGCAGCAACCAGGGTCTCCAGGCTCCTACCCTTCTCCAGCTTCTGACTCCTACTTCTGATCCTACAGGTGGGGCAGTAGAAGGGTGCTGCATACATCTCATGGGGTGAGATGGGCTGCCTGCATGGCAAGAGAGGGGCTGGGTTTCCCATATCTCACATATGCCTAGGTGGGAAGTTACACCGCTCATGGTGTGTGTGTGGCACCCTGGACTGCCATACACAGACTATGCAGTTTGTGCCAGTTTGTGAAGAAGCTGGATGTCCCCATTTAAACTGTGACATTGTGGGAGGCATGTAGAAATGGGTTCCCCAAGGTCACACAGCATATCAATAGAAGAGTTAGGATTAGAATCTAGAAGCTTAATTGCAGTTTTAATTGTAAATTCTTAGTTATATCAATGTGAATAAGAAGTAACTCTTTCCAAGTTAGTAGGGTGACTTAAACCTAAAAGTGGAGCAAGACCTTGTTGGAGCTACTCCTATTGACATCATCCTAGTGGTGACCAGCTCCTCCATGACTCTATTCTCCTGTTTCATTTTTGGATGTAGAGTTTGCCAGGATACATTACTCTAGCATTCTGGATGCTTAATATCCCATTTTGCTTATAAAGCACTTCCTGGCTTTCTAGGTGAATCTGGCTTGAGTAACACTGGCTTTCTTCTCAATCAGAAAGAAGGTAGTGAGAGATGCTCCATTGCTATAGGAGAGATGGCAATTTAAGGACATAGGATTGTAAATAAGATTGGAAATAAAGCCTCTAAATTAGATAGTTTCACACTTCATTATTTCTTTAGATCAAGCTGTATATCCAACAGAAGCGAAAAACATATAAGATGGTAGAGCTCTGATATGCATAGGCTGTGGTAGTAGGTGCCAGGGAGATTCTTCTGTTACAGCATTAAAAGGGCACACTTTTCCTCTTGTACCAAGCTCTTCTGGTTCTCTAATTTGCACCCAAATCAGTAGCACTCTGCACAGTGATAATTAAACCACTCCCTGAAATTAAGGAATTTATTAGAGGGAGAGTTCTAAAATTAACAGAAAGAAAAGCATGCACAAAAGTCACTAGATTTGAGTGCAGTACTCTTGCTTGGTTTATCCAAGTTTGCAAATTTATTCTCTATCTTTGTTTCCATGTATTTTAACTTTCTCCCGAGTAAGAAAAAATAATCCCTATTATGCAATTTGCATGCTTTAATTACAGCCCAGATTTGATTTAGAAAATACGGTTGTGTGAATGACAGGGATTTTCAATTCAGCATACAAACTGAAAATGATTTTAAAATGGAGTGGTGCAGATCAAACTGCATTTGATAGATTTTATTTTTTTCTTGTTGAAATGAAAAACCCAAGTAATTCATTTTGTTTGACATACAATGTTCAATTTGATTGAAAGTGAAGCACATCATGTTGGGGACTTGTAAGAAAAACAAAGAAATTGAAAGTCTAGATTCTAACATCTGCCAGAGTAGGAGATGGATGCACTTGATTTATAAATCCAGTAGCTCAAGGGTTACAGCAGTCACCTGGACTGTGGGAGACTGTGGGCTAAATGTCTTCCTCTGCCTGAAGGGTACCCAGACACTTAGCTACTGTGCACTCCCATAACATCCACTATTGTGACAAAGATACATCTAGTCATGTAAGGTAAGCTTAAGTCATTTTATGTTCAATAATAAGTCACTTGAGCACATAAGACGTCTGACTAGCTCATATTTCTGAGAGACCCTATCTTACCATTATCTGTCTTGACCCCCAGTATTTGCAATGTTAAAACATTCTTACTGGTTTCTTTGTCTTGTTTTTTCAACATATCTGTGTATGAATGTCCATACTGTTTGCGTTGTCCTGTATGTTTCTAGGGGTTTCTCTGCACTTTGTATTTCTGAGGGTATCACAGACTGAATTCTTATATAAGTAAATTCAGTTTAGTAATCTATAGTAAGGCCTTTTTCCTTGCATCTAAAAATGATTAATGGTAAAATTACCTATTTAGCTAATAATTTTGGCCATTTTTTGCCTTATTCCTTATTAATTGTGACGTGTGAAGAAATAAGGTACTTTCTTACCCTCATATTAGAATATTCACACAGTTGTGTTTGTGGCTAACAATGTCATGCTTCCCTAGCATATGTTAAAAATGCAGGGGAGTTCAAGAAAAGGGCTGCTCAGGTTTCCAAGGGAAATATCCGAAGAGATCTTGTGCACAACATCTTAGTTGCTTCAGAGGAAGAAATATATGGCAACCAATAACTTGGTCTGAATATCCTTAAACATTATATTTAAGATAAAGTATGTGTTCATTTGCAATCAACAACAACCACGCTTGTTAGCCATCTGACAGCAGGAATCATTATAGTGAGTTAGCAATGTACAGGAAATTCCTGTTCAAGCTTGTACCTTGGGGGGAATTTCTGAGCAAATTAAAAGAATTTCAGGGAGATGTGGAATAAAGAAGAATGGAGTGAATTGTATTAGCTGGTATGAGAAACAAAATGAAAATATATCACACCTATCAATAGTTTATGCAGTCTACACAGTTTTCAATTTATATGTATGTGTATATATAAAAATATATACAGGAAATTAATATTTTCAGTGTTTAATATCTACATAACCCTTTTCATTTCAAACTCAGATGAGGGAATCCTGAAATAATGAATAAAACAATTAGCAGGGGGGAAATACACAGTAAGCTGGCTGAATGAGTAAAATGTAGCAATAAAAGAAGCTAATAAAAGAACTGCATTTCACAGCAGGAAAAAAAGGAGAGAGCTCAGGGCTTGCAGTTGAAACTGGTGTTTGTTTAATGATAGTGACATGCAAACAGTGTATGAAGTGAAAAGGGGATGGGTTGTCTTACATCCTGTTCATTGCAGAATGTTGCAGAATCCCAAAGTATCAACAACATGCAAGTCAGAGTTGCAAAGAGCTGCATAAATGCTGTCTTAACTCCAGGAAAGGGATCCCAGAACCACCCCTCTTCTGAAATTCCTGTTTGCTAGGCCCCTGATACACTTTACATTTATTGTGCTGCTGACTGATTAATTAGCCAATCAACTGATTGTCAGCCTCAGCCCTGGACAGCTCAGGGTCTCAGACCAGACTGGGATTGTACAGGTCCAGATCCAACAACCAGCTTATTGTCAGGCTGGGTGCATGTCTGGAACCTGTTGGGGCCTGGGGGCAGCCCTGGGCCTGGGACAGAGGCAATTTGTATCCAGTCTGCAGGATCAGTCTGGGAGCAGCTCTCTCATGGTGCATTTGGGATCAGAGGAATTTTCTGCTTTATCTCAAATTTTGTGCCTCCTACCATGCACATCTGGAATGGCAGGAGGCATGATGGTTGAGATGGGGAAGAAAATATCTCCAATCCCAATCATGTCAATGTTTTAACATCTGCCAGAGGCCCTAGTATATGCATCTTCATGCATAGCATGCCAGCTGCTGTGAATCCCAAACAAAATGCATAAAACCTCAATCAAAATGTACTTCATTCAAGGAATTGTGAACTCGGACAACCAATTATTCTTCTTGAATTTTTCCTAAGTGCATACATGCCTACATTTTAGGTCAGTGGTGCTCAACCTATGGTCTGGCTTACAGAGCTGTCATCCAGGCTGCAGCGCTCTCCACAGATCTGGAAATTCAGTGGGGGAATGATGACTGCAGTATGGATGACATGGGTCTGCGCCACATTGGCATATAGGATTGGCATTGGCATTGGCTGGAGCCTAGTCCACTAAAACCTTTGTTGTGTTTTAGTTCAAAAGTGTGCAGCCGCCATTTTCTCAGCACTAATGCACATTTCGCCATCCATACAAATGTATGCGCGGCGGTGCTGGGAGCTTTTCAAAGTGCCCAGTGCTGTGGTGCAAGCATGTGTAAAAGTGCCCCAGAAGTTTAGAATCTTTAACTTGGCGTATGTCTCCTGCTCAGCGAGGAAGCCTTGTTATACACAGTTTAAAAAAACTTTTGAGTTACGATTTAATTTATTAATAGGGTTCCAAGTAACTGGGGAAAACAGATTTTTTTTTTTTTTTTACGTTTCCTAGTAAAAAAAAAACATATCTTAGGAAGCAGAGCATTATGAAAAATCACCACAGCATATGATGATACTTAGATAAGGATTATTGCTGATTTCATTCTCTACACAAGAATAAGTTTTTTAATATTCAGCTCCTATCTGTTGAAAGAGAGCCATATGGAACTTTATATACTCAGAAGCATAAACAGGTGGCCACTAGAAGCATTTAATTCATAGGCATCCCGATATAGGAGCAAAGTATGCAACTCTACATGGTCCTTTAGCTGTCTGCTCTACCATTCTGTTACCAAAATTAAGGAAACCATCAGAATGTAAGATTAAGATTTTTCTTCTCTCGACCCTGATGGTGCCAGTCTGTATCAATCCAGAGGGAAAAGCAGACATCCAGTTTTGTGTGATTCTTCTTAATTACATTTTCATGTGAAACCTGCTTTCCAGAGGGGGGAGCGGGAGGGGCATTAATCAGCTTTTGGAGACATAGCTGACTTCCAAGTAGCTTTATAATTCTAGGAAAGCCAATAAAGCATTGAATTCAGTCGTATAAGACAGATGAATCTCATAGATTTGTCCCCATCACTGGAAAATTCCTGTCTTCCTACCTGTATATTGCCAAAGCGTTCTCAACCAGGGATGATTTTTAACCTTTGGAGGTTGTGTCTCTGCTAGCAGTGATGAAAGCAATTTGTCTTGGTATGTGCTGGCTGCTGGGTAGTAGTCAGCTTGAGGTACGCTCTGCTTATTCATAACCATGTTAAAAATGGCCACATTTAGCCAAATAGCAAAGGCCCCTTCATGTTGCTTGATTCCACTGGAGTTGAGGCATTTAAGGATGGTGTATAGCTTTCCCACATGGGTTCAGCCAGGAACACTGTGCCCAGAGGTCATATGAGCAAGAAGGTGATAGTTGCATGCAGGCAGTTGAGTCTATTACACGGACAGCTGTGAGAAAGTGGGATTGTAAAAACCAGTTAACGCAGGCACAGTTAACAACTCTCTCTCCATTAAACACATGGTCCTTTTCCATTTAGGCTGCTGGCAACTGTACAGAACTATTAGTTGCCACAGTTACTAATGGAATATTTATCATACAGTGTATGAATATCATCAATATTTAGAACCAGCCACATCCCAGCCTGGTTATAAACTCAGTCAAAAGCTGTTGTGTATTGTGGATCTTACTGCAATGCCCTGTACAGTGAAAAAGAGAAAAAACAACCCTATATGCACATTGTTCCTGTTACAGTGAAGGAAATGATCACTGTGATGCTGTACCAAAATGGCCTCCTTATTATACTAGAATTTTTGCTCAGTATGATGGCTACATCTGGCTTACTATCCACTTGTAGCAATGCAAACTGTGTGCTGTGACTGATTCCCAGAGATGGTCAATCTGGTGTCTCCAGGGGGACAGAAAAGAACCACATCTCTTCTGTAGTAAGATTGCACAGAATATCACTCAAGGGATGCAGAAGTAATGTAAGGTAGCTCTCAAACAGCACAATGTGACACTGTCCTACCCTTTCTCCAACACAGCTAGGAAGGGGGAGCTCCCTAGGGCTGGGAAGCTTTTGCCTGTTTCTGGAATTGTGATCTTTCTTGTACAGTCCTAACAAAAGATAAGGTTGAGAAATGGTGAAGCAGAATCCTAAGCTTTTTGTTGGTTAGACACATTTCTGTTGGGAAAGGTTAGCCTGACCCTAATGGTGGGAACTGCATATTTTTTTTGCAATTAGCAGTTCTTTTACAGACACAGCCATGGTGCTTGCTTTTGACAGTTTGGCCTAGAATTGCCTCTTAAACGTTATTATGTTTCCTGGGAAATTGGACTTTGCTATGAGTACTTAAGAAGGCTTGAGTGTTGGTATCCCATCGTACAAGTGCCTGTATCAAATTCTTGAAATTGTGAGCAGGTAACTAGACCACACGGCTCAGCTAAACCCCACTGTACAGTCCCCTAAATTATCATCTTCATCTAGGAAAGCCCCCACCCAAATATGTAAATGTGCAAATTTTTCTTGTAACAAGGCAGCTCTAAGGGGTCTGATTAACATGAAATAACAACACCCCTAGGTCTTAGAGAATCTCAGATGCCTTGCTGTAATTCAGAGTTGTAATTACCTCAAGATAACTATGCTGCTTCAGTGCCCAAGTACTGAATGCATCCATCTGGTGGCCTGTCTTACCAAGGCAAATTCTTTTCAGTTGCTCTTATGATTCTGCAGGCAATTGGCTTCCTTTAAACACTTGGTTGAAGAATCACTGAACTCCATGTAAAAATGCATTGAATGTGAATATTTAAGGATAAACTTGGATCTTATCTCAGTGTGCAGACCTCCATTGTGACAAGAACAATGTTTGGGTTTGCTTGCAACGGATCTTTATTTTTCATTGAAAAATTAGTTTCTCAAGAATGTGTGCGTGTATATGCACGTTGATTAGGCTTTTTGATGTTGCCTTCTTTGATGCTGCAAAGAAACTAAATGCATTTTTTTTCCTGTAAGAATTGGAGAGGGATGCTAAAATAACAGGTATATTATGTGGGCATTGGAAGCAGAAATGACTAATATCCTGAGAGGCATCATCTATTGTTTGTGCTGCCCACTTTCAGGTTGGAGTAGATGTGCCAGGGTGTAGCAGGAAGCAAGACTTCTGTTACTTAAAAGGAAACTGAAGCAAAGTGAGCTGGTTCAGTTACACTTGCTAGCTGCGGTGTAGCCAAAAGCCAGCAGTAGCATACACAAGGGACAGAGCTAAGCTACTCAGTGGCTAAGAGCTGCCAAGAGCAGCTAAACGGCCACAGATTAAGCAGGCAGGTCCTCAGGTCAGGATGAACATACCTATGATGGCTGCTGAGTCACCTGACTAGAAGGAGTCAGGGCTTAGCTGTATATAAACTCAGAGCCTGCGCAGACACAGGCAGTCTAGCTCTGGAGGCTGCAGTGGATGGACCTCCAGAGCAGGAAGGACCAGGAGATGTCATAGTTGGCACCTTGGGGGAGGCAAACCAAATGCCGTGGCCTTGGAGAGGAATGTGACCCCAGATAAGGGGAAGCCTTATTGCACTGACAGGTAGCCACTGTTTACATTTGGACCCAAAGTGGGTTACTTGGTGTTATAGCCAGAGAGGCTTATTCCTTTGTTACAATTTATACTGGTGGTTTGGGATTGGGACTAGCAGAGGTGGTATGGAGGCCCTAGCCAGGCCCTCAGGCATAAGGGAGCCAGGGGCTAGGAGCTCAAGACATAAACCAGGCTTGAACCTAGGGAAGGATTGCAGCTGAATGCAACTCAAGCCAGATAGTACCAGGGGTCCCAGAGAAGATAGGGCCAGGGTCCCAGACAGACCCAAAGTAGGCTCTGTGCCCAGAGCAGGGTGAAGGCAGGGCTAGGGGGCCCAAGACTAAAACAATCAAGATAATTGCTGGTGCCCAGAAGCCAGGTCCAGTATGGTGGGCTTGGGCTAGAAGGCCCAGCTAGTGAAATGGGGCAGAGGCCAAGAAAGCAAAAGCCCTTACAAGGGAATGATTGTACAGTAATACCTGAGAGGTATGGGTGTCACAGGCCAGCTGGGCACTGTGAGTATATCAATTTAGTTGCAGGCTGACTGGGTGCTGCAACTGTATCAGCTACTGGGCTGTTTGATTTGGGATCAAGGAGGCAGAGTTGGGAGTGAAGCAAAGGCAAATTTATTGTAGCTTACACACACAACAGTTAACAGAAAGATAAATGTGATAGGCAGATAAAGTAGTATTAAAGAGCTAATAGTAAATAATAACAACAGATAATAACAACAGATAGATGGAGTCATCTATCACAGGCCAACTGGGGCACTGCGAGGGTATCAGCCACTGGGCTATTTAAAACAACAGATAGACAGACATGGGTTGGCAACTTATTGATAGTCCCTCGATGCCAGGTGCACACCCAGTGATTCCAGCGAAGTCAAGCATCCTTGATCAATGCTGTAGGAAGCATTACCGTGGAAGGTCTCTTGATCAGGATCTGATCCTCACTCACACCGGGAGTTCGCAGTCCGGGCTTGGAAAAGCGATGACCATTCTGTTCCCTCCTTTCTGCTGGTCACCTGGCGCATGTGATTTTATATCTAGTTTTATGCTAATCTGTTGGCTTTAGAGCCACTCATAATCTTTCCCTATAGCTGTTACCCTATGGGATTTAAAGGTGTTAAAAATTATCATAAAAGGTTACTGCCCAGACTTGGGTTTATCCAGTAAGCAAATTACAATGCAGCACCTTTATGTTTGAAATTGACATCACTCTGCCTAAGCCCAACACCATTTAGGTTTCTCTGAATATGCTTTCTTGTGACATGCTTTCCTGGAATGCGTTGGGTGTGCAAGGTGGTTGGATCCAGTTTTTACCATCAAGGCTGAACCCTGAGCAAAAACCTTCACCTTAGTTAGTTTTATCATTTTGATTAAACTTATGACAGACAAGTTACATTTGCGGGTTATGAACTTACAAGCTTTATATTAGCTAACATTGCCTATTAGGCAAAATATCAAATGCCTCCAATAAGCACATATTTATTGCTTATTAATCCCGTTGGTTCTGGCCGTCACATATGGGCATGGCTGAGGGGAGGGTTGGAGGCCATGAATAGTTCTTAAGGCTGTAAGTACTGGTCACAAAGTAGCATTAAGACCAGCAAGGTCTGGGTGGGACCCACTGGTGGTCATAAGAACCGAGGGCTCACTCTAGGACCCTTAGGCAGCCTCCCTTTTCTAATATTCAGTAGTTACATCAAGGTGTAGCAGGTGAGAAGAAGGGAAGAGTACCCTAGAGTCAGAGCAGCATAAGAGTTGCATGTCATGGCCACCCCTGGAGCCTGAACTTTGCCACACGGGGATAGATTGTTATCATGTTTTATTAGATAATCTGAATATCTTCAGATCTACTGGAAAACTATTTTTGTTGACCCAACTGAAAGTGGTATATTACCAGTTTGCAAAACTAATTGAAATGTTGACTTTTCAACATGCTTCTAGGTGAGAAATAATATTGACTGTTAAACTCATGTAGGACAGAAAGATTGTTTTCCACTGAGTTCTACTGAGAATTTTAGCCATCCTTCTGTACGCTTTGTAGGTTTTACCAAAGAAAGTCTATCTTTTATTGAATCAAGGTTGTTCACTCTCTTGAGGTACTTGGTGGCTTGCACTACCTATAGGAATAGGCTGTGATGACCATTTCAGTGATCCACAAAGAAAAACAGTGATGAAAGAGAATAAAGTCATTGGTTCCAATGTATAAAAGTTATGAAAGAGAAATTCTAAATCTTTAAAATCTCAGAAACCTACACAGGTTTAAGTCACCAGTTTTAATGTGATTCCTCATCTGTGTTATGTGACCTTTGCATGTAGTGTATTGATGTAGCAGTGGTCAAAAAGTAACAATGTGGAAATGCTTGTATTTAAACTTTTTTTTTCTTTTTGCCCTTGAGTCATATCTTCTCATTTTACCAAAGAAAAAATAGTGTTACTGCTGCTCTCACTCCAGTGCAGATGAAGCAGGATTCTACTCACCTTCTAGATAATTAAAAAACAAAACAAGCAATCAAACAAAAACTTTATCTAAATTCCAGCTACAAAATCTTCATGAAAAGAAAAGTTGCAAAGAGCATAGCCATATTACTGAAAGGAGATGTTGTAGTTTTCTGTTTCTAGAAGACTCTCCATGTGCATTGCTGGGACAGCTGGAAGGCAGCTGACATTTTGTTTTGCATTTCAGACAGAGCTTCTGTAATCTCCCTCTCAAGCTGGCTACATACAAACATTACATTTAGAATAACAGAGTTCAGTTATTGTAGTACAAACTCTAAGGTAAGCAATGTTTCGCGATGCTTAGTCTGAGCAGTTTGTAACTCTAGACCAGTAGGGGTTAGACTGGTTTAACAAACTCTTGTACAGTTTCCCTACTGATAGAAGTTACCTGCTGTCCTCCAGCATCCCAGTGTTCATTGCTTTTTCTCTCCCCATCCTCACCTTGCACTTTAGACTGCAGGGAGATGTGGGGGGGCCAAAACAGCTGTGTCCTCTACTCATGAATCTTGCTTCTGGGCACCTGACCCTGGGCCTTCCCACACCCTGTCTCAAAGCACCCCAAAACCCACATGCAGACCCAAACACCCAGACTAAAAGACCCCCAAGACTCAGATGTGGACCCAAAGACTCAAGACCCCAAGAGTCAGGCACAGACCCAAAATCACACAATAGAAGTTCCAAACCCTAACATCCTACTACCCAGACCCCAGAACAACCCCACCCCTAGCCTGTGGGAGCCAGTGCTGGAGCTTGGTGTCCAGGGTGGGAAATAGATTGGAGTTGGCAGGCAGACAGTAACCCTGATGAAACCAGGGCTTGGTTGGGCATGGCTAGAATGGCCACTGCCAGCACATACCTGAACCATGGCAGTTTAGGGCATGGACAGATGTTGCTGGCACAGTTGTTGCCTGCAGGTGGATACCCCTGGAAAGGTAAAGACTTGGGAGGGCATGGCTGACTGAGCTAGGACTAGTAGGTGATTATCAGCCCTCATAAAGTTCATGGTTGGCGGGGCATGGCTAAACATCTTGGGGCCAGTAGGTAGAAGCCTCTGGGAAGTTCAGAGATACAAGGAGTATGGCCAGACCCCTGGAAAGTTGGGGACTTGGGAGGGCATTGCCAGTTGAGCTGGTGTTGGCACATGAATGTCCCTGGAGAGGTCAGAGTTTGGGAGAGGGGCATGGCTAGTAGAGCCACACACATCCAACCAGATTCAGAACTGGCCAGAGTGAGAGCAAGCCATGTACCAATAACCCAATGATGCACTCCTACCTATATCCATAAGCCCAGCGGCCAACCCTGGCCCTCACCTACGTGGTGACATCTGGGCCCAGTGGTGGACACCTGGATCCCCAGGGTGCCATCCAACACCATAGTAGATCTTAGCCTGTCTTCCACCTCTATGTACAACTGAGGACTGAATTGGGGTGTTTAAGTGGTGGTGAATCTTGTTACCAGCTTGAACAAGGAGGAAACCCAAGGAGCAACTTTGCAGTAGGCACTGCAGCGAGGAGGTTTTCCAGGAGATTGCCAAAGAGATGGGAGTGCAGGGCCATGACTGGGAGTGGATACACTGCAGAGCTAGAACCAGATGATTCAAGACCCAATTCAGGCAGACTCATGAGGCCAGCTGGACCTCCAGAAGCACAAGGCATATCTTGCTGTTTCATGAGGAGATGCCCCATTTTCTTTAGAATGATAGGGCAGTTGTCACCCCCCAACACATATGTCACCACTGGGGATGGAGTTGCAGCCAAGGCAGAGTCCATTGCACAAGAAGTTAGGCGTCAACACTGTGCTGCACAGATGTGATGGGGATCCAAGTGTAGAGGAAACTCTGAACACCATGGGGCAGTGACTGAGCATGGACCACACCCATAGATAGGAGAATGGAGTGGTAGTCAGCTGTGGGGGCTCTACAACCCATAGCCTTCAATCCAAGACTGTCACCTGAATGTGCTTGTGGAGACCCTTCCTGTTCCCTTCTTGTGGTGCTGTGTGGCTGCTACTGAGAATCTCCTTGCTCAGAACCCCAGACTAGCCCATCACAGTGCAAACCTCCAAAGAGAATATCTCTGTGCATAAAGAGAGAGGGGTGGGCAGCAGTATTATGCGCCATCCTGGCTGGACAAAATACAAAGCCCAGACAGCTATTTGTCCAGCTTTTTATTCAATACTGGCTAGATCACACTCCTACTTCCCCCTTTTCCTGCAGTGAGGACCTGAGGCACCCAACCCATGACCCTGAGCAACTGGCACCTCATCAGTCAACAAGAGTTGAAATAAATCTGGCTTAATCACACCACCTTGAGTTACTCTCAGGGCAATCTTCTGTTGCTCAGAAGAGATGACTAATATCTCTCCCAATCCATCTCCCAATCCACCACAGAGGAACGGCAGCTGCCCACAAACTCCAGCAAGGGTTATATACAACCTTCACTCTCCTCCCCAAACTCACATGCAACAAGTTGCTCCCTGGACCATAATAACAAGGTTGGTCCATTCAAGCACCCTTGCTACAGGCAGGCAACCACTGAACTCTGTACCCACTACTGTAGCCCATGAAAGATCATGAAAACAATTTATATAATTGCCAGGAAAAGACATTTGCCCGGTCTAGTCCCACTACCAAGTCTGTGGCTGCAAGGTGTCTCCAAGTCTCAGAGCAGAAGCAATCACTGTACTGAACATTCAAGATCCCATGTAGCCCCAGTGCATTCCTAGAAAGAATGTGCCCTCTTCCTCCCCTCCATTACCTGGGATATTATTAGAAAAGTTTGATACATTTCATAAAGCTGCAGAGTCTCATGGGGACCCATGGAGGGACATGTCTAGGCCCTGGGACCCTAGTTCTATTGCTACAGAAAACTCTAGTCACAGTTGAGAGGTACTTCTCACCCCCTGGTCTTAGGGGGTGAGGCACCCCTTGAGCATGGTCAAAGTTTGTATGGTCAGGGTCTCTGCAGAGAGAGGGGGGATCCAGTGCCAATGGACAAAGACAGACTATTCCCTTGGATGTCTCTGGGGAACCCACAGCCTCAGTGGTGGAGCTGGATCCTGCAATGACCCTGCCTGCACTCCTGCAACCCTTCTCAGGGGACCAGTGGGTTGGGGATCAGTTTCAGTTATCTCACCCCTTCCCACACTCCCTTTTCATTGTCTTTCATCAAAGTGAAGAGGAACCAATTTATACCATGGTTAGATTCTGTTGCTTTTATTAAAAAATACTTTTGACACCTGAGAACAGGTACACTGAGCCATGTCTCTTTCCTGTGCCGTATACCCCCGCATCCAGGTGTTTGCTCCTCCCAAGGCTGGTGTCTATCCAGGTAAGGTCTTCCTTAACTCTTGCCACCTCATAAAGCCCCCAGGAAATGAGTGGTTTCATGAACTGCAGAGATGGAGAAATTGAGGTAGAAACTTCAAGGTGGACAGGTTTCTCACTCAAGGCTGGGGTTCAGCTGCTCAAGGCTTCCAGCCTTCTGATGTTCACATGCTCTACTTCTCTGGGGACTGCCTCCCCCATCCCAGCAGCCCAGAAAGTAATCAGCTATGACTTCCTCACCTGGACTGCCCTGAGCACATGCATTCTGACAGTAGCATGCTGTGGCTTGCTCCTAAGTGCTATGTTTCCTCGGTACTTCATTGGTACACTGCATGTGTACCTTCTCTCCTGCTTAGGCCTTGCTGAAGACTCAGGTCCTTGGTCTCACTGATGTTGTGTAGGACGCAGGTAATGGCCATCAGGTGTGGCAAGTACACTTCAGCCATGTCAAGGTGCATACTCAGAGCTCTCCAGTGTGCCTTGAGGCAGCCAACAGTACACTTGAAGATCATGTGGAACTTGCTGAGGCAGTGGTTGAAGTGTTCCTTCCTGTGGTCGAGGTGCCTTGTGTAGGGCTTCATAAGCAAAGGGAAAAGAGGGTAGGCTGGATCCCCCGTGATGATGAGGGGTGGGACAGTGACTCTGATGACTTCTGTGCTGGGGGCCCTGTTCTCCATCACCTAGGGGAGGGTGGAGTTGTGGAAGACCCATTCATCATGGATGCTACTTGCCCAGCTGGCCAAGAAGTGCATGAAGCACTCATAGTGTTTGATAATGCAATGTAGCATGACAGAGAAGAAACTCTTTTACTTGATGAACTCTATGGTGTCTTGGGGAGGCCAGAGGCGGGGATGTGAGTGTCATTGATGTGGGACCCCATTCAGCAGAGGCCAGAGATGATCTCCAGTGAGTTGGTGAGGTGGTTGAAGTAGTTTTCCAGTACATCCTGGATGACCTTGTACACCTCCTGAATTGCTGCTCCAACCATGGGGTTTTCCATTCCAAACTGGTTGCTAATGGAGTAGAAGCTGTTGTAGGTGGTAAGCTTGCAGGTGGCAATGGTGATTTGCTTCTCCAGTCATGGGTGGTCTTATGCTGATGTTCTGCTGCTCAGTTCAGGGGACCAGCTTGGCATTATATACCTGAAGGTGGCCTGGCACATGCAGTAGTTCTGCAGCTACTGTTTATTGTCTCAAATGCTCCAACAAACTGCTGCTAGTCTTATGGGTCCCTAACCACTACTTAACAGTCTGGAGGTGCTTCCACAGCACCCCAGAGTCAGTGGCATTAAAGAGGCTTTAGCTTCCTCTGCCAGGTGGAAGTAGCTGATTCCAAGACACTTGGTGGCTGTAGGGTTTGGTAAGTGGCTTTACATAGGACACTAGGCTTCTGGGTCCTAGGCTCCTGGGTAGCAAAGTGCATGCCAGCATGACCATCTGCTGGGTCACCTGCAGACAGGCTTGTGTAATGTCCCACAGCCTCCATCAAGAGTTGTGCAGGGTGACAAGGACACACTGAAGCTCCTGGGTCTGTGAACTCATGTGCAGTAGGGATCCCTGGTATGGTCTGGGCACAGAAATGACATGCTTGCAATTCAGAGAGGGGACTTGCACTATTTCTCTTCTGGAAGCCTCTGGGCAGGATGGAAGACAGGGGTCACTGTGAGGGGTAGTTCCTTGTGGAGCTGTGGTCCCCTGTAGTGGCCATCCATTTAGGACTGCTCTGCTGAACTCTGCAATCTCCAACAGCCTAGGCAGCCTGAAAAGCAATCTAAAATATATGCTATAGAGCCCCCTATCTGCAGGCTATTTCCAGTGCTGCCTGCCAATGCGTCTCCTTTCCCAAACACTGAATGGGGAACACTTGCACTGTGTTCTATAAACAGGGATTTAGGCTGCTCTATCTAGATGGTACAGCTTAAACTGGTGCCTTTGAATGCCTGCATGCACACTTTCTCTCCCCCGCAGACTTTACATTTATTCTTTCTATTTTAGCTGTTTTCCTTAATCTGAACTGAAAGTAATGTGGACTGAAAGCTACTATTTTGTCTATTTGATACCGTATCAGAGAACTGCTTTGAGGTTCAGATCCTAAGATGGTTTTGTTGGGTGGGCAGTAAGAAAAAATAAGTTTTACTACTATTAAGTAAATAACTTTACTGCTATTAAATATTTAAGTCAGCAGGCCCGGATGAGCTCCATCCGAGGGTACTGAAGGCACTGGCCAATATCATTGCACATCCACTGGCAAGAATATTTGAGCACTCATGGTGCACGGGACAGGTCCAGAGGACTGGAAAAGGGCCAATGTGGTCCCTATTTTCAAGAAGGGGAGGAAGGAGGATCCAGGCAACTATAGACCAGTCAGTCTCACCTCCATCCTTGGTAAAGTCTTTGAAAAGATTATTAAGGCTCATATATGTGAGAGCCCAGCAGGAAAGATTATGCTGAGGGGAAACAAGCATAGGTTCATAGCAGGTAGATCATGCCTGACTAATTTAGTCTCTTTTTATGACCAGGTTACAAAACACCTGGACGCAGGAGTAGGGGTAGATATCGTTTACTTTGACTTCAGGAAGGCCTTCGTTATGGTATCCCACCCTATACTGGTGAACAAATTAAGAGGCTGTGACTTGGATGAAGACAAAGACAGGAGGGTGGCAAATTGGCTAAAGGGTCGTACCCAGAGAGTGGTGGTAGATGGGTCAGTATCGACCTGGAAAGACGTGGGCAGTGGGTCCACCCCTGGGGGTCACAAGAAATAATGGGCATAAGCTAGCAGAGATCAGATTTATACGACATTAGGAAGAACTTCTTCACAGTTAGAGTGGTCTGGAATGGGCTCCCAAGGGAGGTGGTGCTCTCCCCTACCCTGGGGGTCTTCAAGAGGAGGTTAGATAGGCATCTGACTGGGGTCATCTGAACCCAGCACTTTTTCCTGCCTATGTAGGGTGTCGGACTCGATGATCTATAGAGGTCCCTTCTGACCCAAACATCTATGAATCTATTGCATTTATTATGAAACTATTAAGGATAGAAGTCCCCTATAGCAGAGGGCACTGTACATCATTTAAGTCCTATTTAAGCCCCCCCCACAAATAGGGTTTAACTGGGGACTAAGAAGATGGAAAGGGCTTGTGCTGACTAGTCTTATGCACAGGCAAAATGACCATCCTTAGAGCAAGAATATGACAGCTTAATGATGCTATTTTTACAGAGCCACTTCCCTGGCAATATACCTATTTGTATGTTCTGTTTTGATTTTTATTGATACTCCCCTATAGGTTCCACATCTAAAATTTTGCATGAGTTTTATGTCCTCCATATTTCTAAAGTGCCTTTGTATAACACAAGCTTCTTATTCTTAGGTCTTTATAAGATTGTGGTTGATAAAACTCCATACCTCAGCATTGAAGAGATTACAAGAAAGGTGTCTATTGGGTCAACACGACTGGGCCACCCCTGCTTCTGTTGCCAGGAAGATATAAAACTGGCAAACCTCACCATCAAACAGGGTGAGCAGATTATGTTCAACTCCGTGGAAGAGGTCAATGGGACAATGACTGTGAACTGTGGGGTGGTAAGAAATAACCAGTCTCATTCCTTTACTTTGCCAATTTCACAACAAGGAAAGTTCTATGAATGTGAAGATGACCAGATTTATACCCTGAAAGAAATTGCTGAATGGAAAATCCCAAAGACCAGGAATCGCACTGTGAAACTTTTCAGTATTTTGCATAGTTGGGACTCCTCTAATCCATTTCCTGAAAATTTTGATGGCAGTCTGATTCTGGCACCCGTTTATGAAGTTCAGGCAGTGATGAAATGTAAGTAATAATCAAAGTTAATCATTTGTCCTCTGTTTATATCAGAAATATCTTTACCACATTCAAACTGCTTAAAATATCTACTACAAATTGTTTGATTGGGACTGGCATAGATGGAAATTCTGTACTCATATATTTGCAATACTGCAGAACTGAAAATGGAAAAAGAAAGGAAAGAATGTTTTTTTTTTCCTTGCACTTTCATCCCCACCAATTTAGTCATTAATGTCAAGTTTTTTCCTATTGGAATGTAGTATTACCATTTTTACTGACACTGCTACTCTCAAATTTTCTTTGAAAAGGAAAAAATATTTCAAGTAGAGTAGGGAAGTTCAGGGTTCACTTTCCAGGATTTCTAATTGAACTGGGTGATGAAAGGAAAACCATTCAATCATTTATGGTTCAGTTTACCCATGAGTGACTGGTGCCTCCTGAATCTGGGGGACACCTGCGGAAGTTGCCGATGGCAATGGCCCTGTCCGGGGGGGGCACCAGCCCTACCAACAGCATCAGTGTTGGTCATCAGGTGGGGGACCGGCCCTGTCACCAGTTGCCTATGAGTTTACCCATCTGTTAAATGGATATAAAGATGAGTATCTTTGGGTGCATCTACACAAGATGTTTTACTACACAGTAGACTAATCTACTACACAATAAAGCATCACCATCTACATGTGTGTGGCGTTTATTGCACAGTAAATTAGTCTGCTGCACAGATAGCTAATACCTGTAAATACAAGTATTACATTAATTGTGCAGTAGTGCTCATGTAAGTGCTGACCAGGAGCAAATTTACTCTTGGCCAGCCACACTAGCAGGGGGCCAGAGGGGATGGGGCAGTTCTCTGTCCCCAGTCCTGGAGCCAGGAACTGAACAGTGCCAGGTCTGGGGATCTCTCTGCTTCCCCCATCCCTCCTGCTTCTTGGTAGCCACCTCAGGAGCAGGACAGTTCCCAGTGAGCCCCCTGCAGGGGTGGGGGGAGGGAAGCTCAGCTAGACATGGGGCTCGCTGGCAGTTGTGTGTCTCAATATGCATGGGGCCAGGAGAGCTCTGCTGGCTGAAGATACAGCTGTCTCCTGGCCCTGTGCAAATTAGGACCCTTCCCTGTGCATGGGGCCAAGAGAGAGCTGCTCTCCTGGCCCCGTGCGCATTGAGACTAGCCCCTGCACCACCTGCTAGCCCCCAAGCTAGCACCCCAGGGGAGCCTGGAGCTCTTTCTGGCTGCTGCAGGGAAGGTAGAGCAGAGCAGGAGCAGCCTAGTAAAGATCTGCTCCCAAGAGGGTGCATGTGTATACAAGCTCCTGGGGAAGGCTTACTACACAGTATTTTACTGCATAGTAAGCCTATATCACATTAGCAGCACATGTAGATGCACTTTTTGACACCAAACCCATTATCCAGATAAGGTTATCTGTTTGGAAACGGTAGCATATTTTTCACATATTATACACCCTTGTTACTAAATTATGGCAAAAACCCTTCCTCAAGCCCCAGACCTGAATTTAGACCCACTTAAGGGTATCTCTATATCCACTTAGATCCAACAGTATGATTAAGCCCCAGTAAAACTCAGTTTAGTATTCCTAAAAACAACCAAATGGTATTGAGATAACATGGAGGCACTTGTCTCACAACCACATAACCTGATGTATACTTTACTTGTTGCTTTTATTTGTATTTGCATTCATATGCTTAACAGTACAATCAACATTTAAACTGCACTAAATGTCTCTAAATTACGTTTAAGCATCGTCTTGAGAAGTAAACTTCATTGCACATGATTAGCTACTCACTTATGAACTGAGAAGTGGCTTTTTTCTTGGAAGCCATAATTTCTTAGAAAAACTGTATGTAGTTATAGAAAAGAAACACAAATACACTCTGTTCTCAGTGAAACAAAGACAGGGTTTTTGATGAAATGTTCAGATGCTGTTTCCAGGAATTAAAGAGGTATAGCTTTTTTAATAATAACCAGGTAAGTTTATGAAATCCCCTTAATAGTGCTTTCACACAAAGTATCCATTTGTCATATTAGTGTAATTTATGCTTAATTCTTACTAAAAATCCTAAGTTTGGAAACATTTCTTCATAGAGCTCAAAATGTTTGGCTCCTGATGATGGTAATATGACAAAAGCTGAGTGGAAATAAACAGATGCTGAGCAGCTGTCAAAAATTATTTTTATAAAAGTGAACTTTCTGTGTTAGGTTTAGTGAAGAAAGCATTCATATATTGTAATATGAGATAAACCTGTAGAATATCATATGCAGCCCAAGCAGATATATATAAATCAAGAGATTTAATGTAGAAAGCCCTTAAATAATGTACATGTGTTAAACTGTACTCATATAAATATTGTTTTGTGATATAACATCCAGAACCAAGTTTTCTAATCAGCTTCACCTGTGTCCTAAAGTTGGCATATGTACTAAATACTTACAATTTGGTAAATAGGAATTATTATTGGGTTTAGGAATTAGTAACAGATCAAATAATATAGTTCAGTGACCTGTTGATATAGTGACCTGTCACATACTTCAACTGCAAGGATGCTGTGCTGGACAGTTATGGTATAGTCTTCCAGTGGTGATGATCTATATCCTAACTCTTATCAGTTAGTGGTTGAGTTATGCTCAGCAATATGAAGTTTAATGTCTCATCTTTAATGCAAATATAATTTGTATCCTAATTGTAGATTTTTCCATTATCCTTATAGATGTCAACACTTTTTAATGCTACTAGTTTTTGCCTTCATTAATATCCTGTGATAATAGGTTCAACAGATTAGTTATGTAATATGCATTCCCTGTAAATTTGCATTATTAACATGATTAGCTGGAGCACCTTCATTGCCTTTTCCCTTACGTTGTATTACTTTTTGTACTTCTGTCTTGTCTCATTTCCTGTTCTATAAGATGTCTTGCTCCAGCATATCTTATCAATGTTTTCAATTAAAATGTTTGTGCTGGCAAAATTACAGGTCCAAATACAAGTTTTACGATACTTCATAGTTTTACAGCATCTTAAAGATGTGTTTAGATTGGGCCATGGAAAAAGTACATTTTATTCCAATGACAGTATGTCTCTTTCTTTTTAGTTCGAAAGGATATAGTTCATATCCTCTCTGATCTAGACATTGAAGTCAAAGATGTAACAGACATTTATGATATTAACTGTTTTCTTCAACCATTATCTTTGGAAGATGTGTTTGAAAAGACAGGCAAAGAATTTCCTATGGTTGCTGAGATTATAGAGGGGCCTGTACAAAGTAATCTACTTTATAATTTATTCTACCCTGGGAAAGAAATCATCATTCACAAAAAGTACCAGGCATCAAGAGTCCTTGCATCTGAGATCAGGAGTGATTCTCCTAAAAGACATTTTTTAATTCCTGCCAGCTATAAAGGAAAATTTAAGCGAAGACCTCGGGAATTGCCAACCGCCTATGACCTGGAGATAGCAAGAAGTGGAAAGGAGCAACTTCATGTGGTAGCAACAAAAGCCTTTGACTCTCCCCACGAGGAGCTGTTTTCTGTTTCTGTTGGAGACCAATTCATAGTACAGCAGTGTCAGACTAGTGAAGTTGTATATGAAGGAAGAAAAAAAGTGGTAGATGTCTTGGCCTGTGAACAAATACTAAACAATGCCTATGAGCAAGTGCTACTTCCTATGTATATGGAAGGGGGCTTTGTAGAAGTGGTTCATGACAAAAGGCAGTACCAGCTTTCAGAGATTTGCAAAGAGTTCCGCTTGCCCTTTAATGTCAAGGTGTCAGTGAGGGATCTTTCCATTGGAGAGGACATCTTGGCTGCTGTGCCTGGCTTGCAGCTTGAAGAAGAAATCACAGACTCTTACTTGCTAATCAGCACTGTCAGCAATCCCACAGACAGTTGGGAAATTCCTGTGTATCGTTTAAATATGTCTATTCATCTGCTCAGCAAACCTGTTAAAGAAACTGCATCCTCAGCCACCAGGACTATTGTGGAAGAAATTAGCGAAGAACAATATTATATGGTAAGGAGATATGAAAATCAATCCCTACATCCACCACCTAGACCTCCCAAAAAGCCAGCAGCACTGGGGTCCAAATGTCTTCTTGCTGAACCAAACCAAAGTGCATCTGATACTACTCTGAAGGTAAGAGACATGTATTATGTATTCTAGTGGAGGGATGTCACTGTTTTTATTGATTTTTATATTGGCTTCTGTTTTTAATTTAACTGGTTTATCTTCATGCAGCATTTGGGATGTAGGAATTGAATAATCTCTTGCATTAGTCTGTAGGTGAAGGAACAGTTTGGGAGTGATAGTAGCTAAATATTTAAAAATGAAGTGTATTTTGATATACAAAAATAAAATTGTTCTGGTAAAAATCACAGAATCAATCTCTCTCTCACACATACTCATTACTGATATATTTCTTAGGAATATATCACACTGATCTCAAAACCAAATAGAGTTTGAATAGAAAGCACAGATTTTTACAAAGCTATAGAAGTGTCAATACTTTACTAAGGGGGGAAAAGAGTATACAAAAGTGCCCATTGTAAGGTAAATAGTACATTTGCTTAGAAGCAGCAAACCCACAACAATCACACTTGTCATTTGTTTTCATTATTTTTTTTTAAATAGAGTGAGAAGTGTCTTAGTAGATCCCAGTTAGGACATGAGCACAGTACCTGTCCAGACTATATGTAGTTTATGGAACAGCAAACATTCCTCTTTCTTTCCTAAACATATACAACTCCACCATGTCATTAAAAATACACATCTTAATAGCAATTATTAATCAATTAAAGGGAATATGGAAAGAAGCTACCCCTGTTTCCTGTTTTCCTTCTCTGAAGCTTTGCTTTCCAGTTCTTTCCTGAGGGGTCAAGGCCAGCAGCTGCTGGAGAAGGCAAGGCTAATGGCAAGGCTTCAATAAAGCATGTTGGCAGAGAGTGGAGGAAAGGCAAGGCCCAGGTTTCAGAAGGAGTCTGTGTCAGACTAGGGACGTATGTGGTCTGTGTGCATTTTGTGTTTCATACTCCAGGAATGGGGGTCTGCTTAACTCCCTGTCTTCTGCTTCAGAGACAATTGGACTGTCAATCAGAAGAAGGCAGACTGCTCACTGTTACCACTGGGTATGTGGCTCTGAACTAATAGTGGGTAATGCAAGATGTTATTTTTCTTTGGCTAGAAGGGAGCAATTAGCATAAGAGTGAGATAAATGATGGTGCCTTTACACATTCATGAGTGATAGTGACCTTAGACTTCAGCCACCAGACAGAGAGGCACATTTAAGGAGAATGTTGCAAAGGATGTTTCTATAAATGCTTGTAATAAATACATAATACATTACAGTCAGAATGCTCAACCCATGCAGCTTGGTAAATCCTCCTTTCCTGGAAAGGTGAAATAAGTAAAACATCTTTTATTCAGAAGATTAAATGCTCTGAGACCCAATGTAATAGATTTAGAGTCACACAGAATGTATTATCTCTTCCTCCTGAACAGACAGTCCTTTGAAAGGACCTGGAACTAAGCCAGTATTTTTTTGCTGTGGCCCTCATTTCACCACAGTTACAGAGGAGGCTACAGCTTTTTCTAAACATACCTGTTAAATCTGAAGGTTCAAAAGAAACTGGAGATTAGGCCTAAATGACAAATAGCCTTCTTTGCATATTTTCTGACTATGCTTGCCTCATTAGCATACATGATAGCCAGGGTCCTGATGAACAGAAGAACCTGACAAGACTGAAACATGGAGTGAGCTTTACTATCATAAGAACTGCTAATGCTTCTAGCTGGCTCTGGCATCTTGCCACTGATTATCAGGTAGTTTTGGCAGTTCCTGGAAATGGTGTTCATGTTTGTTCCTTGCTGTGGACTGGTAGGGGGAGAGGTTTGTGTTTGCTAAATAAAGGCCATACTATGCTTTTGGATATTTGGGTTCACGGCCCTGGTGCTGTGTCCTGCTGCCTTTGGCTGGCAGGAAGACTTAGCTGCTCCATGTCATCACTGAGGACTTGCTGACTGGATTAAATGCCTCCAACATGATTTGGCTCTGGAGACCCTTTCATCCTTTTCCCCTGTAATGGCTGTGGAGTAAATATGGAGTGTAATACTGGGTGGCAGGTGCTCTGTCTGTCTCTGCCCACTGCACAAAGGCATAAATGGGCACAAACCCCAGTGACATAACTCCTCTCCAGATGACATCACTGTTGCGCAGGCACTGAAAATGTTGTTCTTCCCCTTTTTTTGAGTCCCAAAGTGCTCAGAAGTGTTGCTGTTTAACAGCTGCCACATTTTACCTATGAGGGGGCTGTATTGTTGGATGGGTGCAGGTCCTTTAGGTACAGTATACTGAGATCAGATAAAAGAGACTGAATGCATGCAATATATTTTAGGGGCACTAAAAGGTTGCAAATTGCAGGGCAGCATTTGTCTCATCATTAAAAGGATTTGCTTTTTCCTTCTTCCCAAATTTTTACCCTGTGAAGAACAGGTAAGAATAATGATAATGATCATTATTTCACCTTTAGAATCTCAAATTCCAGTCCTCTTTCTGCTGGTGCAGCAGCAACTGTTAAGCAAATTGCTATCTTTTGTCATCCAAAGGGTTGTGGCTGAAGTAGGAGTCTCAGGAGTATGACATCCATAAGACTGACTTGATGATAAGTCCACAAATCCAAAAAGAATATCCCCTCACTGTGTCAAATATCTGTCAGATGCATGTGGGTGGTAGAGATACAGATGTTTTCAGGCTGTCAGGATTTTATATCTGCCTATGATTTCTGAATCGCATGAGAGCGTCCTCTAGAAACATCAAAAGGTCCCTCAGCAGGAAGTAAAATACATCCTAGTGTGAAAAAGGAGTTATTTCAGTCCCTTCAGACAGTTACTCTTTGAAGCAGCAGGGAACTGTGTAGCCCTATAAATCACTTTATGCTGTTTGTCCCTTTAAAATCAGACATAGAGGACTTTGCTTCAGCTTTCCAAATGGATAGAAAATGTTGTCAGCCAGGAATACACAAGGGAGGTATCAGAGCTAAGAGCATTGAATATGCCTTAAGACAGGGAGAAGAAATGTCTTGGGACAGGAGATTGTTCAACTAGTATGATGGGGTATAATTGCAAAGGGCAAATGGGAAACTGTGGTGTATGTTGCTTCCTCTGAGGCAAAGGTCATCTTGTTTGTGGTGTCACAAAGCCATTTCTGATTCATTTTGTCATACTGACTTCTGATTGATTTTGCTATATGAGAGAGAGCAATTCATAGTTTCTGTTCAGACTTCTGTAGTGCAAAGTTTTCCCTTCTAGATTTAAACTTCATGTTTCAAAGTCTGCAAATGCCATAGTTCTTCTACTGTTAATTGTTAAGATAATCACTACCTATAGTTATATAATAAAAAGCACACCTTTCTTATTCTATAATCATCAGTTTCAGGAGACCAGGGAGGTCATTTTTCCTAGTATTTTCCTAAGTCTATCACCTAATGTTTGTGGATATAACAAATTTCAGACTGTATCGTTCTTTCTTGATTTGTTCCTTCCTCACTCACTTTGAGCAGTTTTTTTCATTGAGCAGGCCCATAGTAATCTATATGAAATCATGGGCTGCAGCAGCAAAGATCAGAATTTGAGATGCAGAAGGAACCTAAGCCCTTCTCAGCACTGGTTGGTCATCTCCTGCCTTGCTACACACTTTGGATACAGCTACGGCATGTCAGACTTTTTCTTGCATAGTGATTGTCCCAAACCTGATTGAATTAGTCATTTTGGTGATATTAACATTGACAACGAAACTTTGTAGCTTTTTCCCATAATATGCTGTGAGAATTTGTCTCAAATCATGTCCTAGAACAGGAATTCACAAATATTAGCCGATTCAATGGAAGTGAATCTATTCTTTGTTTCTAGCTTCTTCAACCTTTGCCAAACACAGCAACGCAAGAAAGATTTAATAAGTTTATATGAACAGCTAAAAAAAAGAGGAGGAAAACAAGAGTCCTGTTTGAGGCAATCTTTCTATTAAGACTATGAGCACATGAACAGAATTATTCTGAGACAGGAAACCCACAGGCAAACAACTGGAGGTAACTGCTTTGAGGCAACGGCATGAAAATGAATAGGCGTTTTGGGAAATAGCTGCCCAGATTTGAACAGCAGGATAAAATTTCCTGGGTTAGAAACTTAGGGCTTTGGTCTGACCAGAACAGTTGTTCATCTTTGCCTCGCATCCTACAGCAGGTCACCCAGGCTGGTTAAAGCTGTCCTGAAGCCTCCAGCAGGGCCTAGCTCTCCACCTGCTCAGCTGGCGTTCCACTTCTCCCCTATAAACCCTTGACATGGAGCAGGAAGTGCCTGCGCAATAGGGCTTAACCTGATTCCAAACTGTTTTACTGTTTCCTCTGGCTTGTGCTCTGACTCTGCTCTCTGCTTCATCTCCAAGCTTCTTTCATTGGCTTTTTCCCTGACTCTGTTCTCTGCCTTGCTTCCTAGGTTGGCTTGTTCTGAGACCTGGTTCTTCGACTAAGCTCCTGGCTTCATGACACAACTTGTCCCTGAATTCTGCTCTCTCTTTCTGACCTGAGTTTGCACCTCAATCCCTAAGCAGACCCAGACCTGGGTGCCCAAGACCTAGCATGACACAAATTTACCTGGCTTCAATGTTAAGTTACTGCAGCTCCCCACCCCGCAATCTGGCAATAGGGGGGTTTCCCAAAAGATCCTATTGGCAACAGTGGGCTGTGGATCAGACCCTTTAACCTTGCATATTTCATAGTGAGACACAGTATTATTAGGGTGATATATTTTATTGAACAAATTATGTAGTAGACTTAGATAAACAATGCAAGGCATTCTTTGTTAGGCTGATCATGTTAGGTAGTCATGTTGACCTATGCTTAGTCATCTAGTAGGGATACTGTACACATTCGAGAATCAAAAGACTTCAAAAACCTAACTATCAACTATCTGGCTATTCCTACATACGATATATATTTTTAAAAAATGCACCTCTGATATTAAAAGTTTCTTAGTGATCAGCTAAGGAAAAGTAGCATGTCCAGTTGCACAACCCACTATGGCTGCTGTCATCATTGGCAATCTCTTGATTTGAGAATGATCACTACCACAGCTCATTGATGGGTCTTGAGATGATTTAAGAACCCAATTCTTGAGCCCCAGATCAGTCTGCAGAAATTGCAGGTCTTTCCATAGGAGAGAGTAGGGTGCAGGCTGGAATTCCTCTCCTTTTCTTTCCTCTTCTCTCTCGTCTGCTTTGAAGGCAAGATGCTTTACCTCAAAATGGGCTGCTCCTTGGTTGATGTTGCAGTATCACTGAAGTTGGTCATCAGCCAGCTCCTCCCAACTCTCGATGTTGGCATCTGTTTTCTTGAGGCATGCCTTCAATGCCTCAGAAATAATTCCCTTCTTGCTTTTTGTCAGGCCACTGTGAGATCTCAGCCCATTAGTCAGCTGGGAGAAGAACAGTTATTTTGGGAGTTGAGAGCCAAGCATCTGAGTATAATGTTTAGCCCAGTAAGGTTGGTGCTTGAGGATCACCAGCTTAATGCTGGTAATGTTGCCTTTAGCAAGATTGCTGGCATTTGTGTGGTTATCTTCCCATTTTCTGGAGGCACTGTTGGTGATGCCTTTCCAGACTCTGGAGATGATGATGATGATGATGATGATAGGTCCACCCGCATTTTACATCCATAGAGGAGAGTGGGGATGTTGACTCCTTTGTAGACCTGGATCTTGGTGTCTTTCTGGAGGTAGCAATGGATAAAGATATACCAAAACTGTGGGGAACAGACACTGTTTCCCCTAGCACCCCCTGGCATGACAAGGAACAATGGACACAAGTTATTAGAGAGTAGATTTAGATTAGACATCCGCAAGAACTACTTCACAGTTAGGGCGGCTAGGAGCTGGAACCAACTTCCTAGGGAAGTGGTGCTGGCTCCTACCCTGGGGGTCTTTAAGAAGAGGCTTGATGCCTACCTGACTGGACTCATTTGAGTCCAGTCTTTTCTCCTGCCCAGGTGGGGGGTCGGACTTGAAGATCTACAAGTCCCTTCCAACCCTACTTCTATGATTCTGTATGATTCTATGATATGGAAACAATTTCCTGAAGGAAGTACTTGCCCACTGGAATCGGTGCTGGATCTCCTCATCAATGTTTACTAGGGGCTCAACTACTTCTAGGGTCTTTATCTTGATGGTAATTTGGGGTGGGATGGGGGGGGGCTGCACATTCATGTCCTAAAGCAGACTGATAGAGCATTTTAGTTTCTTGATGTTGAGAGAGATGCCCAATCTCCAAAAAGACCCAATGCAATCTTAAGGTTTTCCTCAGCGTGTGTACGAATGATGCAGTCATCAGCATATTAAAGGTCCAGGATGGTTATTTTGAATACTTTGGTCTTTGAGTGAAGATAACCCAGATTGAAGAGCCCTTCATTCATTCAGTATCCAGTGTCAATTCTGGAAGGAAGGTAGTCCTGAATAAAAACCAGGAAGACTGTCAGAAAAATGGAGCACAAAGCTGGGGTGATGATGACGCATCCTTGCTTGACCCCAGTGCAGATGACAAATAGATCTGTTTCCAGTGCACTACATAGAATAGTCACAGTCATCTGGGCCCATTTTGGATCTTACAAACAAAATACAATAAAGGTAGTTGGGAATGTGTTTGCTGCTATTCTCATTAGAGAAGTGCCTGAAATGGTATCAAGGAAACATGTGATGCAAACCTTCTTCAGGGAATTCATAATCGTTATAGAACTTGTTGGTAGAGTGAATGAAATTAAGGCACGCGTAAATGAACATTTAGATATGCTTACTGATGTAAAAAAATGCTTTAGGTGGATGAAAACAAATGGTAACACAATTTTATGGATTGGAGAAGAGGGAAAGAAGAAACAGCAAAATTAAAAAGATGTCCAGAAATAAAAGCACAGGAAAATAAGGAGCCCCTTAATTATAATGAAGTACTTTAAAAAAGAACTCACATGCAAGTAGGCTGTGAATAAAAGTCTTTTGAAGTCATTAGGAGTAGAGCTTTTTGGAAAACAGAATTTATCTCCTTTAAAAAACGGGGGTGGTGCAGAAATAAAACACAACACCTGACAAATTTTGACATGTTGCTGGAGCAAAATACTCAAAAAAATTCATTTTAGAAGAACTGAAAGAGTAATTTTAGCAGGCTACTACTCATAGTGTCTATCTTCCCAAGCAGATACCTCTCTAGGTAGTCTGAGGTCTCAGAGGGGTATTTCCCTAGGCTGCCCAACTCTCATTTTGATGTCCTTGCTCTTATCCTCATGACTGTAGCTGGATAATCCCATGTGTAGTAGGATACCCAACAGCTGGCTGTGAAACAGGGCATGAAAATGTGCTGATTTTGATCCTAAATCCATTGAAGTCACTGGAAAAAAAACTTTAAATTAGACTTAGTTAAACATTTTCCATCTCAATGATTTTCCAGTGAAGTGCAGTTTTTGCAAAATCAGGGTGCCTAGCTCTATGCCCCCTGGCTCCTTGAGGCTCCCTTCAGAGCTCAGCTAACTGACTTCCCAGGTGTCTGACTTCTTGGCATGCTGCTTACAGGATGGATAATCCAAGGATCCTGGGGAGTCAGCATCCCAAACTGACTTTTGTAGAAACTGCATTTTCTGTTGAATAATTATTGAGGTGGAAAATACCTGCCCAGATCCAAGCAGGAGTCTTTTCCATGTCTTCAGTGGGCTTTGGATCAGATCAACCAATTGGGCATAGCATGCAATGTTGCAATTGCCAACTGTAGAATCTCCTTCCAAGGATGTGATTATCTGGATGCACTACCATGAAGACAAGGTAAACATAATGAAAATCCTTAGAGAGCAATGTAGGGACAAATAAATATAGTGAAAAATAATGGCTGTTTTTCAAGACTTGTTTTTGCCCATTTTAAAGGGGGGAAGAAAAGAGCTGAGCAGAACCACTGCAGCAAGCAGAGACCGTGATTATTTAAAAATAAAGTATTTAAAAGTTTTGCTTTTAATAATAATGATTTTAAAATAGAAAAGCATGTGGACAGTCTTAGCATGTATTATTATAACACCTAATGTGATAGCTGATACAATGCCATGATATTTTGTTGTCAACTTTTCACCTTGTAATTAAGGTATACAAACATAGGTTCTCTCTGATAAACCTCCTTTTGCCTAGAATATATGGTTATGGACTGGGCAGATGATGATAGGTGTTATAGATACTTATCATTGCATGCTTGATGCATTACCTCTCAAAGCTACGTGTGGCATCATTGAGCAATTTGCACCATATCTTGCATGTATGTATTTTTTGTTCCCACCTCTGGACAGCAACATTGCATGGCTTCAGAGGTTGTCTCAAAATAGTACTGTGCTTCTTTTCCATAGTCCACCATATCAACATTTAGCAGTGAACAGATTTCCATGCAGGATTATTTTAACAATGCAAATATTAGACATCCTAACTACCTGATGTCTGATACAAATAGTGTTTTTGCCTTCCTGTGTAGCAGGGTATATGGCCATCTTTCTGGGATCTGTTGAGCATGTATTAACAGCCCTTTTGCCACCAGGATGTTGGCCACTATGGTCCTCCTGCTTTACCTGTGGTAGATTAGGGTGTTATGTGTTGTGCTGGCCAAACCACACGGTCAACCCTAAGTGGATTTGTGTAGGCTGGTTCAGATGGATAGGTTGGGATGATCCTGTTTTTGGCTAGAAGTCTAGATGACCGCTTGGGAACTCTTCCAGCCCTATTACTCTATGATCCTCTATGATCAACCCATCTTCTTTCTGCCTTTGTAATAATAGTACCTGCACTTTGCATATTGTCTTGCTAAAGGATTTCAATACAGCAAATTTATCTTGCCACCTTATTTTCATTAGCTTTCCCAGACAGCTTAGATGACAACTGTTTGACTTTTTATGTGCAGGCTTCAAGGTTTCTATGATTCACCAGGATAGAATTAGGACAGGACTTTCTAGACTTCAAAGATCACTCCTCTACCCTTCATAATGCTGTTAAATAATTCCCACAAGGTATGTGCATCTTAGCTGGAATAATATATGTTGCTGTGTGAGATCACATAATGTGATCACCTTTTTTTTGCTAAGAAAGTAAGGTATGGAAGTAAAAATTTCATTGATGAAATCCTAAGTTACTTGATCAATAGGCTCACCGCTGATGTAGGATTCTTTGTTGAACAGATTTTTAAAGCAGTCATCACACTTTTTAGAACTTGGTCCTTTTCCATTAGAAAGGTGTTTCTATTTGAATTCATGGAACAACATGGGTATTTTAAGAGGATTTTAAAACATCTTTATGTCACTTAGGTCTAATTGTGTTTCAGCTTAACTGCTTTCCTGCTTTCACAGGTGTCCTTTGTAGCTCTTAGCTTAGATTGAAGGGTGTCATGCATGTTGAAAAGTTTTCTTAGATGTATTTTTTCCAGTTATCCCACATAAATATAGATGAAGTTACCCATCAAGAAATCTCTTTATGTCCTCCGTGTTGTCATTAAACCAACCTTGATGTTTCTGAACCTAGGATGTTCAAAGCAGCTATGTAGACATTGTCCTTGAAGTACTTCCAGTCAGCTTCAAAGTTGCAGATTGTTATGTTCAAAGGAGTACATTTCATCTTATGCTTTCACTATCTTTCCAAAAGTGCCATGTCAATAGGTGAGGCAAGAGGAGAGGCAAAACAGCAGGTGCGACTATATTCTGCTATAATGGAATAATTGCCAGATATGGTAGAATAACTGTGAAACAGGCAGTGTTTAGGGCACGGTCTCCAGTTCCTTCTTCAGACTTTAGAGGGGATCTGTGAAATCCTATAAAGGGCTGCCCAATCAGTGTGGAGGTCGCCAAATTCTGCTGCTGCTTTAAAACCATGAAGAATCAACCTCCATCCTGAGCTGCTCCTGTGCAAATTTGCAACTACATCTTCCCATATAGTGCAACAGAGACTGGCCCCAGGGGCCCCTGAGCCAGATCTCATCCACTCATAAGCTAGTCGTTTGTCACTAAGGGCTAATTCATGGCCTCCTCATCTCCCCTTTTAGCCATGCCCAAGCCTCACGGATATTACCAATCAATCATCACCAATCAGTCTAGTGGGCGCTAATCCCTCTCTGTCCTTCCTCTGCCCTGTTCGCAGGTTCTCGCTTTATTCCCAGGCCTCTCACCCTGCTCCTGGACCTGTTGGGACCTTCTCCTCCCTATAGTCCCCCATAATTACCGGTTGCTGAGACCTCCGCCTCCCCATAGTCTCCTCCTAAACCACTGGTGTAACCTTAGCCCTAAGACTGTATTACCCAGAGGCATTCTTGGTGTCCATCAGGAGTGCCTTTCTACAGCCTGCTCAGGAGCTTCTTTCACATCAGCTTCCAGGCCAGACAGCATACTCAGCTCAGGATCTGGGTTTACATACACCCTAAGCCCAGCCCCCTGCTGGTCAAGTGTCTCTTTTGATTGCTGCTTAGGCTTTCTCAGCAGCCTTTCCTCTCCTTAAAGTAACAGGTGCTCTAAGCACCCTGTTACAATATCCACACCTGCAGTATATCACCTATTGCCACAGGGAATCAACTTTGCTCTCTTGGTCTTGCATATCAAGATCCAGTGGCAAAACAATATGGAGATAAACAGAGATGAAGCTGATTTCTGTGGATACCCTGCAGCATCTAATGCAATGATGATCTATGTCAGTGTTTCTCAACCTTTTAGACTCGAGACATCCCTGGGAAACTGCCAGCTCTTAGTTTTCACCTTTTTTTTGACTGCAGAATAAATAACAGTTTTTTCTCGCAAAGAACTCAGAAAGACCACAATGATGGATATCTATTTCAAATCCCTGGGTTTACCTTGTAAACCATAGTTGCAAGCCTCACAGTGCTAACAGTGTGTGGCATCTTATGACACCCTTGACAGGATTTCAAGGCACCCCAGAGTGCTATGATACCCTGGGTGGGACTAATTAATCTGTGTTATCCAGAAAACTCAGCTACAATGTCTTCTAGCAGGACAAATTTAGCATATCTTTTGAGTCTATGTCTACCATTTACCATGGCAGGTTTTATGCACTAAAAGCATGATCAGAAGATATTCATCCAAAAGTTCCTCAAAGCCTCATTTGGTGCCTGCAGGTATCTGCGGCATAGCTGTTGCTGAGTACAAGTAACTACTTTCAGTCAGAGGCAAGAGTCTGAGCGTAACTGTGGTAGGGGCCAATGATAGGAGACCATATGTAAAATGCAACTGATCCTAACTAAAGTCCTGTTACTACAGACTATGCTGCAATATTACAGTATAAATGGAATGCTGGACCACTATTAAATTTTAACTCCAGTTATATTGTTTTTACTTGACAATAACTATACAAAGGCACTACAAATAGAAGGTGGTTATAAACTAACCATAGCCCCGAAGAGTTGAAATCTGCAGTTGTGAAGGTCAATAAAAAAGGTGTGAACTTGTCCCAATTCATATAACTAAGTGTTAACTTTGAAGCCTTACGAAGATGTCAATGAATGATATTCTGTTAACCACTTCACAGTGTACTGTTATATTGTTATATCACTGATCTGCTTTTCCATGGGGGGAGGAGGGTGGTGTTCTATTTCTAGTAGCATCAGCTAAATTGTTGCATTTTTGTTTTGCATATAATAAATCTTAGAGTTACCTGCAGGATTTTTGGATTCCTATACAGTAAAAAGGCTGATATGTGCATTTAAGAAGAAATTAGGAAGTAAATGAGGGAATGCATAGACAAGCATGGGCATTATTGCAGTTGGGCCATATATGCACATCCTTCCTGTAGACTGATTAGCTTAGGATAAAAACTGGGTTTTTTTTAGGTATTTAATGGCAGTAGGTCTAGATGATATGAAAATGAAATCTTGTTGAGAAGAATGGAGTTTTTCTGGTCTGACCCTACCTACCATTCATAGGTTTCATAGACATTAGGGCTGGAAGGGACCTTGGAAGATCATTGAATCCAGCCCCCTGCCTGAAAGGCAGGAAGTCAGCTGGGGTCATAGGATCCCAGCAAGATAAGCGTCCAATTTACTCTTGAAGGTATTCAATGTAGGTGCTTGATCCACCTCTGATGGCAGGCTGTTGTTCCAGACCTTGGGGGCTTGGACAGTAAAGACATTCTTCCTTATGTCCAGAAATGGTCTTGCAGTAGTTTATAGCTGTTTGACCTCGTCATCCCTTGGGGCGCTCTGGTGAACAAACGTTCCCCCAGATCCTGGTGGTCACCCCTGATAAACTTATAGGTGG
>NW_017728918.1:103148709-103155161 GCF_001723895.1 Crocodylus porosus | reverse complement strand
GCCCCAAAGTTTGGTGTCATCAGTGAACTTGGCCAATCTGCTTCTGACTCCAATGTCCATATCATTAATGAAGATGCTGAACAATATGAATCCAAGGATAGAGCATTGGGGGACCCCACTGGTTACAGGGCACCATGATGATTGACTGCCATCAATTACTACCCTCTGGGTCCGACCATGGAGCCAATTTCCCAGCCAGCGGATCAGGGTGGACCCAAGGCCACAATTGGCCATTCAAGTTGCTTCAGTCAGTGGAGCTGCACCAGTGGTTGATGAATCCCAGAACATCTTTAGCAGGCCATGACGCCTATCAAGTCTTCACTGAAATATGGGTAGACTACAGCTTGCAAGGAGATTTGAAGGGAGACCTTGAGAGTGAAATGAAGTCAGGGATCAGGAAATCCAGTTCTCCTCTCTCCATTCTGAAGTTCTCTCTTCCATCTTGTATAGTAGAAGAGAAACAGTGGCTTAAGGAGGTATCATCCACATAAGAAAGCAATTAGTTTCCCTTGTTTTTGGAAGAAATTTTCTTCAAAAAGTAGATGATTATTTTGAGAAAAATCTGTTTTACTTTACATGTAGGCCAGGCCCCTTTGTGACTTTCTAGCTTCTGCTATCTCTCCCTTAAAGGTAAATTATTTTTCTTAATGTCAGGCTCTTTCAGCTTAGCTCCATCATTGTTGGCAGTCTCTCAATGTAAGGATGACAGTCTTCCAGTAAACAGGGAAATCATTGGTGAGCCCAGACATGAGTGAAGAGCTGATCCAATTGGGTCAGAGGTTTGGACCAAACATTATAGTTCACATGAAATATCCAAAGCTTACCTTATTCCTGTAAAAAGATTCCTGGGCAGTGGGCAACCGGGGCTGTATTTTTTTTTGTCCCTTGCAATATTTTGGCCATAACCTTAACTTGCTAGAACTCTGATTTACATTCCACACATTTAATAGCTGCTGCCCTACTAGGCCACAAGGATCTTTCCTAGTGATGAATTTCCCTAACTTATCTTCAAAGTTCAAGCAGCAAGGAAGATGCAATGGGGCAGACATAGACATATAAAATAGGGACAAAAATAGAAGTTAGCATCTTATTTTAAGGGTGAGATGTTCTATGAGATTTTTTTTCACTAGTTAGTAACTGTGGGAAACTCAGAAATTAAAATTCCTCATGAAATAATAGAAATTTCTTCTGTCCTGTATGGAAACTTGCGTATAAGGAGAGAAATTCTTGTACCTTCCAAAATGGAAAGTAAACCTCTTTGGTGGGTGTTGTAACTTATGGAATAATAATCTTCCAGCAGCTGAATCTGCTATTGTTGAGCTGTAAGTGAAAAACCTTATTAACAATGGATTTGACATCCTGTTCTTTTATAACAGTGTTTCCTGTCTCTCTAAGCCTCATTATAATTGGATTTTATTTAAGAGGAAGATGTTTCATTGACTGCTGTGATGCAGGCAAATGCTGGTTTGAAATGAAAATGTCAGCTCGAGTATGTTTCTGGGAAGCAGGCCTATAAATGCACATGCTGGATGGCATCTTACAAGTTTTCACTCCATGCAGCAGTAATCCTGGGTCAGTTTTAGATGTAGCCATGACAGTGTTCATAGCATCTGAATCTCATCTCCAGTGTTAGGATGCAGCACAGGACAGCCAGAAAAAAGTCAAACAAAACTTTTTATCAGTGGTGTTGGGGTTCATTAACCGGCAGAACAGGCTGAGTTGAACTGAAATAGATTGGAGGCAGATTACAACAAGCTGAAATGTGAGTTTCTCTGCACTGCTTCCCCATGTGGATATCTTAGCGGCTCAATAAATGCAGGATAGCAAATGCTTTCATAATAAATTTCTTCACACAATGGCACCTAATTTTCAGTGCACTAACTTCCCCATATGGACAAGCCCAGAGAGAGGGCATGTTGCTGATGTACTGTGCAAAGAGCTGTGAAGTCACAAAAGGTTTCAGTCTGTAGTTGGAAGCCCTGAGAGAAAAGCATGCTGAGTAGAGGAAAGTAAACTTCATTCAAAATAAGCTCTGCAAGCCAAAAACAGATAAGCTGTAGCAAGGAGGCTCAGAAATAGAAAGGGCAAAGGGGCATTTCCACAGGAACCAAAGTTTCATTAAAGGCATTGAAGCATTAGGATTAAATGAAAAAGAGACAGAGAGTTTGTAAAGGAACAGAAGTTATTTCTCAAGGGTAACAGAGATGATAATTCCCATAACATTTTTCAATTTACTGATAAGTCACCATGGCTAAAATGGATAGGCCATTTGGAGCAGTTTCATGATGGATAAGAACTTAAAAATAAGAGTGGTGAGGCCTCATCTATAACGCTTCATCTATACCAGAGAGGATAAGGCAAATGACAAAATGAGGACATCAGGGCTACATGCACCTTCAAGCTGTGGGCATTGCAGCAGCTGTTGCATAGTCTGAGGCTCTGTGCTGCAGTCACAAGTGGTTGAACCAATGGTATAGCCACACTTCTTCATTAGTTCCTTGGAGCGTCCGACTCTGGTATGTAGGTGGTTGAGACATTGCCACCCATGCCATGGTTTGTCAGCCCCTAATGGTAAGGACTCGGTTGCTGGAACATCCATTTTTCCACTGTCAGGTATTTTCTTCCGCCTCTTGCCCCACATCTGTAGTGGTTTTTCCTTTGGTGTGCCGTTGAGAGGTTGGGTGCTGGTGAGGAAGCTCCTGCATGACTTCAGACATTTGTGTGCTGCAGGATGGCGACACAGTGGGTGTCTTACAACTTCAGTTTATCTCAGTTGTTCCATCTTGCTGGCCACTGCTCTTCTGATGTCAGGCAGAGTGATGCCAGCCAGCAGGTACACACTGTTTAGGCTGGTAGGCTTCAGACATCCTGTGATGCATCAGCAGCTATTATTCAGAACGGGGTCACAGTGCTTAGCATGTACAGATCTCTCCCATAAAAGACACACATACTCAGCAGAGGAGCAGCTGGGAGCCAGAGCAGTGGTTTGGATGGTTGAGGGACCATCTCCCCATTTCAAGAATATTGCACTTAGTGCTTACCTTTGCTTTTTTCTTCATGATGTGTTCTTTGTATGAGAGGGCTTGATCGAGGGTGACTCCAAGGTAAACTGGATTTGTATAGTAGGGTCCTTGACCATGTAATGTCTGTTGAGCTGGTTATTAGTCTCATTGGTTTTCTGATGGAAGGCAGATGTTTTTTTTGCTGGTTTTCAGTATGTAATTGGTTTTCAGCATAGTATGAGGTTAGGCCAATTAATGCCTTACTTAGGGACTTTTCAGCATGGTCAAAGACAGTGTTTTGGGCTGTTATGTACAGGTCAGCTGCATAGATGAAACATTTTGTTTCCAAAGCAATTGGTTAGTCATTTGTATAGATGTTCTATAACAGCAGCACAAGTATGCTTCCTTGGGGAAGGCCATTAATCTGTCACTTCCATCTGCTTTACTTTCCATCCAGTCTGACAAAAAAAGCCTGCTTTTGAGCAGGGTTGATATCAGGTCTGTAAGGTGTAGATCTTTTGTCATTTCCAGGGTTTTGCAGAGGGGTTGTTGGTGGTTAACTGTATCATAGGTGGCTGTTAGTTAGACAAGCACAGCTCTGGTAATTTGGCCTCTCAAAACTGTCCTCAATATGTTGAGTTAGATTGAGCAAATGCTGCCCTGTTCAGGGATTAGGTGTTTATCCATGTATGGGGCAAACTGGTTCAGTATCAGTCATTTATACAGTGTGTATCTGTGGTATAGCAGAGGGATAGGTCTAAAGCTTTTTGGGTCAGATGGATTTCTCCCTGGCTTTAGAAGTGCCACTACCTCAGCATGTTGCCAGATCTTTGGTGTTTTTTGATGGGCTGTGCATGACTTCTATAGGCAGAGGAGTCATTCTTGAGTCTGAGTCCAAATTATTTGATTTGTTCAGTAAGTATATTGTCAAGGCTAGTTTCTTTCCCAGTCTTTAGTGCATTAATACCAGCATTCAGCTCTAAAAAGGGGCTGGTAAAACCCAGGTCTTTGGGGTACTTGTCCTTTCCATAGGTTCATAGATGTAGGGTTGGAAGGGACCTGAGCAGATCATCAAGTCTGACCCACTGCCCTAGGCAGGAGTGAATACTGGGCTCATATGACCCCATGTAAATTAAGCTCAAATGACCCCAGCTAGGTAATTATCAAGCCTTCTTTTAAAGACCCCCAAGGTAGGAGCCAGCACCACTGCCCTTGGAAGCCGGTTCCAGATGCTGGCCACCCTGACCGTGATGTCTAGCCTGATGTCTAGCTTGAACCTATTCTCAATCAACTTGTGGCCGTTATTCTGCATTACTCTGGGAGTTGCTTGGGGGAACAGGGTCTCACCTATTCCCCTCTGGTACCCCCTGGAAAGTTTATAGATGGCCACTAGATCCCCTCTCAGCCTTCTCTTGTGAAGGCTGAACAGGTTCAGGTCCTGTAGCCTCTCCTCTTGGCTTTGCTGCCTTCCAGTCAGAGGAGGGGTTTGTTGTTGTTTTTGTTTTGGGGGCTTTTTCCATTGAGAAGCATCTGGTGAGCAATTTGGTTAGCACTGTCATTATAATATATTGATCTACCTTCCATGGGTTGCTGCTTAGTTTACATATGGTCACCCATGCCTTTTTATGCATCATATCACTTAACTCAATCAGGGTTTTCCAGGATTTCCTGCACTTTTTATGATGGCTAATATGAGCTCCTTACCTGAAGCGATGGTGTTTGCAGAAAAAGGGTCTCGTTTATGCTGTTGCTAGAGGTGCACTGATATATCAGTTGCACATTGGATCAACACCTATGAAAGGAAAATTAACATTATTGGCTTTTGGCCTGTGTAGCTGATAATGTCCCTGATAAATACAATATGCCTTCTGGCTGTGGCCCCTGAATGCCATATGCATGCACACAACCACACACAGGAATGCAACCAGGCAGTGTGGAGAGCAGTGCTCTGCAGGTAAATTTGTGGAGGAGAAGGGTCCTGGGGGAGGAAGATTGAGGCCCCCACAGTGAGGGAGGGAGTAGGGCAGGGGCTAGGGGTGGGGGCGCTGCCCAGCCAAGGTGGCAAATGGGACCCAGGGCAGGATGGAGCCATGGATGGCTCATCCAGGGGGCGAAGAGGGATAGGGAGGGGGGTGGCTCCCTGCCACTGTGCGTACACCCCAGGAGAGGCGTGGAGGGGCATGTGCCCCCTCCCCCACCAATTTTGTACATAGGGTAGAAGCAAGCTGTTCACTGTGGGTTCAGGGCTGTCCGCTCTGCTGCCTTTCCCTTGGGAGTCTCATGCTGGCCATGTGTCCCTTGCCTGCCTGGCAGTAGCTCCCACTGCTGGGTGGGCAGGGGGCAAGTGGCCGGCATGGGGCTCCTGAGGGAAAGGCAGCACAGTCAAGATCCTCAAGCCCACAGTGGGAGCCTGCATCCCTGCCCTCACCCTACTTGACTTGACTCCGGATAAAAGCGTCCCTTTGCGTTAAGATGGTGGTGGCGGTGCTCGAACTTAAGCTCATTTGAAGCGCTTTAGTTCAGGTGCCACTGCCAACATTTTTAAAAGCTGGGATGCTGATCCCCTAAATGAGCCTGCCTGCAGCTCTGTCCTGCTCTGCACCCCAGCCCCAGGTCCCATTCACCACCCTGACTGGGCAGCGCCCCAAGCCCCAGCCCCTGTCTCTGCCCCACATCCTCCCTCACGGTGGGAGCCTCGATTTGTCCTCCCCCATGTCCCTCCCTCACCCATGCCCCTTCCTATCTACAGACTTATCTGCACAGCACTGCTCTCCATGCTGCCCAGTTGCATTCCTATAAATTGGTTATCAGATAAGTATTGGTTGATATGGCTGGTTAATAATCAGGTATCTGTATTGGCCAAGAAAATCTTTATTGGTGCACCCCTAGCTGTCTCCTGTATGCTTTGTATAGGCCCGTGGCTTGCAGAATGAGGCCTCAGATGTAATTCATGTGACAGCCCTACAGAATGTTATTACTTGCAAAATTTTGTACAACTTTTTTAATTGGTCATAATTCTTTGATGGTTTTGACTGTGGCATTAAAGTATTCTGAAAGGGTTTTCCAGTTTGCCTTTTTAAGGTTGAAACATCAGTAGTCTGTAAGGTGCAACTCAACTTTACCTTCTGTCTTCTACATAGAGTGTGATTTAGCACATCTCCTTTGCCCTTTACTTTGGTATGTTTAATGTTGGCACTGGATTTAAGACCCAGATACTAACCCAGTGGGGTGAGTGAGATGTGCTGGTGGTATGCCCTCTGTCCATGGTGGCTTCGAGTTCTCCTCTCAGGGATACTTTGCTGCTCTGAAATCCCTTCTTTAATATTCCTTCTTCCCCCAGAGATTCATAGTTTCATAGTTAGTAGGGTTGGAAGGGACCTGAGCAGATCATCAAGTCCGACCCCCTGCCATGGCAGGAAAGAGTACTGGGGTCAAACGACCCCAACAAGG
>NW_017728918.1:103136968-103147968 GCF_001723895.1 Crocodylus porosus | reverse complement strand
GACCCATTTGACTGTGTAGGTGTCAACACCACAGTCCCCCAGTTGTTTAATGAGAACAGGGTGAGAGACAGTGTCGAAGGCCTTCCGAAATTCCAGAAAGACTATGTCACTGCTACCCCTGCATCTAAGGATTTGTTGGCCTGATCATAGAAGGCCACCAGGCTGGTCTGACAGGACCTGCCTCTAATGAACCCGTGTTGGTTACCCCTAAGCATAATCTCCCCGCTGGCCCATCATGGACATGTGCCAGGATAATTCTCTCAAAAAGCTTACCCGGGATCCAGGTAAGACTAACTGGTTTATAGTTCCCCGGTTCCCCGGGTCCTTCTTCCTCCCCTTTTTGAAGATGGGAACCACATTGGCCCTCTTCTAGTCCTCTGGCACCACACCAGAGCACCACAAGTGCACGTAAAGCCATGCCAGGGGGCCCGCAATGACCTCAGCTAATTCCCTCAGCACTCTGGGGTGAAGATCATCCAGACCAGCTGACTTGAATACATCCAGTCCCTCCAGAAGTTCCAAAATGTGAAACTCATCCAATCAGAGAACCTGCCTAGAACAATCAATCACAAAGTGGACAGTGAATGTTCAGAGTGGCCAGTTTTATGCATCTATTTGTGAAACCATTACAAATACCAAATAAAATTGCAAAATCAATTGGGTGATTGGATAATTTATATGCAGGGGAAAAAAGATTTAAACATTAAACATCTTTTTTTGACAATAAAATTTGATCAGAAGCTCTTGTACTATGTGTGGGGCTGCCATTAATATTAATTGACAGGAGATCTGTGAAAGGGGTCTAGTAACAAATGGACTTCCATTTATGTTTTCTGATGGCAGGTGGAAGCACTATCAAGTCATATATGATTTCAATAGAATGCATGTGATGTTTCTCAATTCTGGGAGCTATAGATTGAATTTGCATAACTGCTTATTTTGTGGAGGCATCTAAATACTTTTTTGCTAATTATGGTTTCATATGTATTGACAAAGTAAAGCTCATTTTATTTAATAATATGTACCCGTAAGCTTATGATTTCCCATTTAGGGGACTCCTCTTAGATAATATGTTAGCAGACATAGGTTTTAAAACCCCCAGGCAAATTAGAACTCAGTTATCACAAAAAAAGATCTTTAGTATTATTTTCATGACTATTTGAATTCTTGTTTCAGTTCTATTTCATTCAAAAGGGCTAAAGTGCTTCTTGCCCTTCCTGGTCAAACTGTCTTGCCTGCAATTTTGTGAAAATCTCCATTGTTGCCACCAATAAGTCTCTGCTCCAACAGCAAGAAGCTTGTCAGAATGTCTCTTCAGGGTTTTTTTAATCTTAGTGTTCATGAGATTATACCAAACTGTTTCCTTTCCAAAGACCACGTTAGAGTGCTCTTTCATTAATTCTACAGTGCTTCTAGCAGCTCAGTTATAAGTGCCTTTAGTTTCTGCATTCTGTTTTAGGCTGCTGATATTCAGACAATTGAGCAGGTAATGGATGCACCTATTGGGATACATTCAGACCTGGAGTATGTAGGCAAACATGACTTTATTTATTCCAGTTACTGAAATTGTGCCTGTTTCTACCAGGTGTTGATTTGTCCATTGTTTTTACTACTGAAAGGTGACACATGAGTAATTTCAGTAATGGTTTGGCATATTTTTTAGGGACATATAACGTAGTTATTAACTATAAAGTAGTTATTAACAAGAACTGTATTTTTTTCATCTGCACTTCGCAATAGAGCTGCAATTCCAGCCATTCTCATATGTGCATCTAGAATGATATTCATCCCTGCACATGTTCTTTGTCAGCATAAGGGACAAGCACCATTTAATTCCCATGGAGGTTCTTAAAATAAAGCTGATGTAGGCTGCTGGATGTTTTTAATATGAACATGGAGGTATGAGCATTAAACCTTCCACTGGACAAACCTGAGATACTTATAATATCTACATGTTTTATTATAATAATAATAATAATAATAATACCGTCTCAGTAGTTCTTGGTACTTTTGTTGCGGCAAAGAAAACTTCAATTGACTCCTGTATGATGGTGTTTCAGCAAGTAATGGCAATTTCAAAATAAAACTATTTTGTGTGTAATGAATGGGAAGCTACACAGCAGCAGGGAACACTGAAGGTAGCATTGTCAAACTCAACCATCATTTATGACCATGTACAGAAGTCTGTGGTCCCAGAAATGACCATTGCACACAAAGTGGTTTTATTTTGAATGGTTTTACTTTTTTTTCCTGAAACATCCTCATACATTGTGAAGAGACATTATGGGTTACATTCCTCCTATGACTTTTGATGCATCTGTTTTGAAACTTTGTTTATGAAACCCACCAACATGCACAGGCTGCTTCCATTTCAAATATAAAAAGTTTTTTATCAAAGTTTTATGTGTTTCACCAATCCCTAAATTTTGACAGCTGTCCTTGCTAAATTTTTCCTACATTTGGAGCAACAGCACTGGGATCTTTCCTTGCTTTTCCTTGCTGTGCCTTCCCTTGCCTTTGTTCTTTCTGAAGTATCAGATGCTAACAGACATAGAAGGCTGATGTGAAACCTTAAACCTCTGGTCTAATGTAAAAATCATATGCTGTCTGTTTTTGTATCAACATTATATTATATAAATGCTATCCCATTTTTAGGTATCCAGGTATCACCTCTACCACAAGCCCTGATTGCTTTACCCTATTTTCAGTTATTCACAGTCAACACACAATCGTGTTGATATGTCAGTCTCCTGTACAAGGTATTTTTAAATTGTGGATAAAAAAAATCCAAAGTATAATTTCTCCCTGAATTTTCTTTTCTTTTACCATTTAATAGCTCCTCAGCTAATAATAAGAAGACATTCATATTTACACTGAGTATATTAAAATATATTTCTATTAATTTCTTTGTACAATCAGATCTTTTTTCTTACATTTATTTCTCAGATACCAATCATAGAAATAAATGTACAGAATTAATTTGAATTCACTTGAATTTACAGAACTCTATACAGTATGGAAAAAACTGACATTTTTAATCTCCACATCAATGCACCTGAAATAACTGTGCCTATATGCTGTAATTAACTTGAAATATTTTTTTTAGATTATGGAAGAATTATTTTAATATTCAGTGCCACTGTATCTGCCTGATATTTGTCAAGGTTTCATATATTGGTAAGTTTTGACCTAACTGCAATTCATTAGGTTAAAAGGACAAAAGTAATGTTAAATAATCCCTATACTGCTACTTTTTCAACTGTAATATCTAGATATCATCATTTAATTGGGAAATTAACACTCTGACTTCTCCCTAATGAGAATAAATATTCCTGATTATAGCATAGTTTTTAAAACAAGCTGAAATAATAGAGCTAATTTGAAGATGGAGGTCAAAGAACACAAGCATCATAAAATCTAGGGAAGCTCAGAGCTTGAATCCCTTTTATGTAAACCAACAAAATGCTTCCTCTTATTGAAATCAGTCAGTTTTTCTGTAGATTTCTGGAAGTGGACAGATTGATATTGCTGGACTTCTATTTGCTGGATAGATTCATATTTGGAACTTCTAAAATATCCTAATGGATAAGCAGTCCTTGTATGTCAGTATTATTACAAAAATACTCGTCAGGTCATAGTGTATAAAAGATCATCTTGATTATATGAAACAATGTTTTTGTTGGAGACAGATTCCAAGGGCCACAAAGACATTTTTATTTCTTTTAGAATATGATTTAGCTCAGCATACCATAATGATAAACACACGCATACATGTGTGCTAAATTCTAAAATGAATGATATAATCTGAAATCCTGATCAAACATGGGGATTGGCTTAGAGGGAAAACAAATTATGGTGTTTCAGTTTGTAGAGGCACAACATCCAAACTGGAATTTCCCAGCTATAAGGGGAAATGGGCAAGGGATGGATCAGTTTGGATTGGCCCTGCTTAAAGTTTCTTCACCTGAGCATCAGTTCTCTGCCACTGTGAAATACTGGATATTAAGCTAAATGGACCTGTGATTTGAGCCAGTATGGCATTGCTTATATTTTTATCTAGATCTAATTGTTTTCTATAAAGATTATATTCTGCCTGCCAGATGCCTAAATCATAGCAGCTGCTTGCCCCAGAAATACGCCTCTATACTCAGAAGAGTGATCTTATTCCTCCATCCATCCTAATTAAGCTGGGCTACTGGTTTGGCCTGCATGCCTAATGTAGTTTATGCATTTTACATTAAAGAATCATTGCATAAAGATCAATAACCCATGCCTTCTTCCATCCCAGGGTCAAGCCTTCCTCACTGGGTTAGTCAGGAGCTTTCACTTGTTTTCCTTCTGGCCTCAAGGACCATTCCTGTCCCATCGGGGTCCTTGTTCATTCCTGTCCAGTTGGGGTCCAACTTCAGAAATAAGGAAGGGCCTGCATGCTCACAGCCTTTATAGCTTATCACAGCCTGATTAGCTAATAGCCTGTTAGTAAAGGCACTTTCCTGGGAAGTGAAAGATATGGCACTGGCTAGATTGGGTCCATGGAACCCTGCCTCACCCGCCAGATCCATCACCTGCAGCACTCCCTCCTGCTGGTTTGGGACTGTGCTGCACATAGTGTCCTCTCTGGAGAGATTGGAATAGGAGCCACATGTGGCACTGCTCCAGGCAGTCCCAGAGCAGGCACTGAATCTGGCATACAGGGGACTGATAGAATCCATCCCCTGCATGCATGTTGGATCCAGTACCTGCTCTGGCCAGCCTAGGACTGCACATGATACCTGCTGTGGACTGGCTCGAGTAGAGTCACATATGGCTTGCATCTCAAACCAGCCAAAGCAAATTTCATGGGCAATAAATCTTGCTTTTAGGGTGGGGGTTATTTCCAGTCTGGCCCATGTGCGCTGGGGGATGGATGATATGGCTCCATGGGTTGGATCCAGCCCATGGGTACCTTTGATATCCCTGTAATGGACCATAAACTGAGTATAAGCTAAAAGTGCCCTCTCGATGCAAGTAAGTAAAAAAAAAAAATTAAAAAAAAAATCACACTGAGCAGTATTAACAGGAGTGTCACTTACCAGTCAAGGGAAGTGATTCTTCCATTCTGTTTGGCACTGGAGACACCTAACTTGGAGTACTGTGTCCAGTTTTGGGCCTCTTTCTTCAAGAAAGATGTGGACAGATTGGAAAGAGTCTAGCAGAGTATAACAAAAATGATTCGAGTTCTGGGAAACACAACTTATGAGGAAAGATTGAAAGTACTAGGATTGTTTAGTTTGGAGAAGAAAAGATTTGGGACGGGGTAGATTTGATAACAGTCTTCAAGTATCTGAAGTGTGATTATTAAGAGGATGGAGATAGACTATTTACTGTGGCTGTAGGGGACAGGACTATGAGCAATGGCCTCAAAGTGGAAGAGAGGAAATGTAGGTTGGAGATTAGGAGGAACTTTCTGTCTCTGAAGAAAGTTAAGAATTGGAATAAGCTACTTAGAAGGGTTGTGGAATCTCCATCCATGGACATTTTCAAGAGCAGATTATAGAGACACTTGACTGGGATGGTTTACTCAGGGAAGATTATGCTTTGAGCAGGGGGCTGGACTAAGACTCATAGAAGAAGTAGGGCTGGGACCTCCTGAGGTCCTCGAGCCCAGTCTCTTGCATGAGGCAGGATCACCCCTATCCAAACTAGCCTATACAAATGCACTGTCTAACCTCTTAGCAAAACTGCACAGTCAACCCTGACACAACACAAAACATAATACCCTAACCTGTCACAGGTAAAGCAGGGGGCTAACATCCTGCTGCTGCAAATACTTCAAATATGCCCAAGAGATCCAAGGTCCCTTCCAGCCCAACTTCCCCATAATTCTAAACACTTCTTTGCTGCATATGGTGGACCTACAAGCCAGGTCTCCCACTTTTGTGGCAAGTGCCCTAACCAGTAGGCTGTTTTGCAAAAGGAGGGCAAGGCGGTTCTTCACCTATTCCCCTTTTGTAACATGGGCAGCTGAGGCTACAATGACTACACGTTCCAAAAGTAGGTGACATTTTGATGGACTTGATCAAAGTGGAATAGGATCACCTAAACACCTAAAATCTAAGTGTCACTTAGAGATTTTATCTGCTCCATAAAACCCAGATCATTATAAATAAACTTTTCCCCCATAAAACATATTCCATAAAACCAAGGGGAAAAAGGTTTATTACTATTAGAAAGGCATCCGGTCCTAGATCATGCCCAAAATTTTGTTTGTTGTAGATAATTTAAAAATGAATACCTTATACAAAGTTTATTGTTAACAGCATCACTTAGGTGCTGTTTAATGGGGAAGTGTTGCATCACTGCTTCCTTAAAAGAAATAGAATATCCATTTTTTAACATCAGAATAATTGTTTTTTCACTTGTACAACACTGACAATGAATACATGGAACTGCTCTAATGGCACTTCAGCAAAGTTGCCATCACTTTCAAAGATTTTGGAGAAGAAAGGGAACAGCAATATCATATCACCTTGCTGGACTTCAGATGGATCATTGCAATGTGAATAGCCCAACTGTAAGTCTTCTGCCTGATGAAAGCATAACTGATTGCAATAAAATACAAATCTTTTGGCTCTGGGCATCCCTGAGTACACATCATTCAATTTTGTTCTTGATCTTGATGGAGAACATCTTGCATTTGTCCTCCTATTTAAGAGTTCAAGGACCTGATTCCTTCTGGCTGTACTGCTTTTTTTTTTATAATGGGGCTTTACATTTCATTACTGCACAAATTAATTTTTGATCGCCTTTTGTGACTTGGCCGATTCCCATGAAAGCAGTAGATTACATTTTATTTATAGACACTAGTGGGCAGGGAGCATCCAGACAGTGGTTATCTGAATGGAGTGTTTGTGCCTTTTTTCTGTTGCTTGTTGCACTCTTCAAAAGGATTTGAACCTTTGTGCCTCCAGCAAGAGGCACAAAGGTTCAGCACAGGTTGCTTTTTGTGCTGATAACTAATAAATATAGCAGAGGAATGGCTTCTCTATAAATGTTTTCAAGACACTTTCCCTTGTGGCAATAGTGGACTAGAAAGTCAAAATAATAAATGTATTGTGTGAGCACTGTAAAAACCTAGATCATGGCTCCACTTTGTCCTACATTCCTTATCAGCATGCCTGGGAGCTGTGAGGCTAATTGCACCGTGGAAGTTGAGAGAGATCTGAATATTGTGAAATCATTGAATCAAAAGAAATGCTCTTAGAAACTTAGTAATTAAGTAAAAGTAATCTCCATCTTTTATAGTTGAGAACTACTACTCTCTTGCTATACTGGGAAGATCCTTAGCTAGTTCAAACTGGTATAATTCCACTGAAGTTGGTAGAGGTAGGCCAGCTTACACCATCTACTTATTTAGATGGAAATTGTGGAGACCAGGGACCTTCTGTTATTTTATTTGCACATAGAACATCATTCACTCTAATAACGCAATAACCCCTACTGAAATAAATGGCTCTTTCAGTTGGTGACCCATGAGTTTCAATGCAAAGTTTTGTCTACTATGAAAGGCCTTTGAGAAATCTTAATATTAGGTTGAAAAGTGAAAAAGATGGGTCTTGCTGACTCAGTAGTTCATGTCATTCTTATGATATGCATGTAATATTTCCAAGCTACTAAGTCTGCTGTCCATTTTTTTCATTACAGCTTGTGATGTTCAAGCTGTTAGGCTGTGGTAACTAAGGGGTAAAGAATCTAGAAGTGAAGTACTCACCTCTACTCTTCCTGTAGCCTGTTAGCACTAGATAATAATGCCAAGAAGCATTAAGGGGCCTTAAGCTTTCACTTCTGGCTAAGTGAGGTTTCTTCCATACCAGACATAGCACTCTTAACATATTACATGTTAGTACAAATGTAGACTGTTTTTCGGTGCAAAAACTGGATGAGGTACCAGACTGCATTTTCCTATGAGAGGGATACAGCTGTGGTGAGCTGTGTGGTGGTGGCAGTGGTCTGGTGTGCCTGGCAAGCTCTCCAGTACTGGAGCTTGTGCAAGTTCTATTTATTAGTACGTATACGTGTTTTTGAGAAAAAATCCTAATATAATAAATGGATTAGTCCATCTGTCTGTCTGTCCATAACACTCTTGGAACACTCTCACGGGTTACTGAAACAGCCAATCAGAGTGCTCCAAGAGTGTTACGGACAGGAGGTGGCAGTTGCAGCACAGGGGGGCGCCGCCATGATGTTGGGGATGGACTGGATGGAGCGGGGAGGTAGGCAGTGAGGTGGCAGTGTGAGTTAGGTGGGAGGGTGGTGGGGGTGAGGCCTGCTTCCCCCCAATTTTGCTTCCTGAAGGCACTGATAGTGCAGGGTGCTGGCCGAGGGGGACAGAGGGGATGACAAAACAAGCTTTCCCCCTCCCCCCACCCCCTCCTAGGAGGCAGCAGCAGAGTCCCCACCTCTCCACACCCCACATCATTCCTGATGGGCAAAATGCTCTGCTTTGAAGTGACACCCTCATCTAAGCTAGCTTGGAAATCTTCTCTACACTGCACAATGCAGTGTAGACATGCCCAGAGTTCACAGTAAAGGCCCCCTTTGTGAACTCGAGCATGGACAGTATGCTGTGGGTGAAAGGAGTGTCTGAAAGGTGGGACTGCAGGAATGCAGCAATTTTACAAAAATTGCAAGCAGTGTTGGAGCCCATAAGCAACCAGAAGATACTGTGATAACACAAACAGGTCCCACAAAGTTGTCATTTTTGCTTGAAGCCATTACAGTCCCTGGAACAACTCAATATTAGGAAAGTACATTTATTTAAATCTTTGAAGTCCCTTCTTCCTTTGCTTAGAGGTGTGGTACAAACCTCACAGAAAGAATATCCTTCTGGGAGTTTTGCAAATAATCTACTGTGGACACAATATTTCAGAGTAGCACAGGGACTTAGAGAAGCCAGTCATTCACTTTTTTTTGGCTCCCATCTTATTTGTGAGAGTCTGTTCAGTTTACAGCTCCCAGTCATCACTTCTGGTGGTGTTTACTTTTATAATCTCTCTCTCTAGCTTCCACAATATGTCAGCATACTTTGGGGACACCTGGGACCTGGCTAACATACCATCATAAGATCTTCCTCTGTCACTTTTAGATTTACTGGATAGTTCTTATGATTAAAATAGCTGAAGTTAATTAGAAGTCAATGGGAATGTTGAATAAGCATAGGCCATTCAATGTCAGAGAAGGCAGTGGAGAAATTTATGGTGAGAAAGGCATTCCCCAAACAATGAAGATGGGGCCTGCAGCTAAGGATTGTAGGGCATCTTGGAGCCACTCTAATTAAAGTGCCTCCTTACCCTCAGAGGGGTGTATATCAGGGCCACACATATCAGTGTCCTTGTACTTCAAAATTGTGGTGGTGGCACTTAAGCTCATTCAATGAGTATTTTGAAGCATGGGGATGCTGATATGTGAGACGTGGGGGCTGCTGGAGTGCACTAATTAGCACACTCCAGCAGACACCATTAATTGAGTCTGCTTTGATGCGCTGTAATTACAGCACATTGGAGCAGTATCCCCACGCATCTGCAGTTACCATTAATGACCAAAACAGAGAAGGCAACAATTTAAAAAATGAAAGTAAAGTTGTAACTGTAACTGTAGTCTGGAAATACTTTCCTGGACAGAGAGGAGAATACAACTTGATCCTGCTTACAATTATTTTGATAGAGTGGTTGTCATCAAATCTTGGTATTTTCCAACAATTATCTGTCTTACAAGCTGGTGGTAAATAGAATACTATATTTTATTTTTCCTTCCAAGTAACCTCTATTAAATCAGACACTACTGTGTGTCAGAAGGGCTAGGTACAGACATTCAAAAAGCCCGAGGCAGAGTCAATTTAAGTTATGTGGTTTTCTGTAAGCAGCATAATTTAGATCAGTAGCAAACAAAACATATTTGCCTTTGAGGGGGGGGAAGGAGGGCACAAATCTTAAACCAACTGGGTTCCCCCATTTTTAAATCAATCTATGGGTGTCAGCCTTCTGCCCTATTATGGGTATAGACTGGTTTCTTATCACTTGTATGAGTAAATGTGTAATGTCTGTACCTGCCCTTGCTGATTGCTGTAAGGGTGACCCACTGCACGTAGTGAAACCCTTGTTATCGGTCACCTCCCATTGCACAACTCTTTGGTTTAAGGCATCACTTTTAAGTATTCTCACAACATAATGGTGCTCAGTTGAATTGCATTTCTATTAGGTCATTGTTTTTTGGGGAATGTTTTGCTTTGTTGGTTGTTTAAGACAGGCGTCACACAACTGTGCATATAAATGTCAAATATCACAGTCTTCTTTATTGGCTGACTGTGTTAACAAACGGTTTCATTAGGGGCAGGTCATTAACACACGGTTTCATTAGGGGCAGGTCATGTCAGACCAATCTGATTGCCTTTTAAGATCAGGTCACAAAGGCAATGGATGCAGGTGTCACCGTGGACGTAGTCTTTCTAGACTTCAGTAAGGCCTTTGACACCGTCTCCCACCCATCCTTATCAAAAAACTAGGCGACTGTGACATTGATGTCTACACAGTCAGATGAATTGCAGATTGGCTCAAGGGTCGTACTCAGAGGGTGGTGGTGGACAAGTCATATTCAACCTGGGGGGAAGTGGGCAGCGGAGTCCCCCAGGGCTTGGCCCTTGGGCCTGCACTGTTCAATTTCTTCATCAGAGATTTGGACGACAGGGTGAAATGCAACCTGTTTAAATTCGCTGATGATACCAAAATTTGGGGTGAGGTGAGCACACTAGTAGGGGGGGAAAGACTGCAACAAGACCTGGATAGGTTACAGGGGTGGGCTGACATAAACAGGATGCGTTTCAGTACTGACAAGTGCAGGGTGCTGCACTTGGGCAGTAGTAAACAGCAGCACGCTTATAAGATGGGCAACTCCCTTCTTGAGAGCACGGAGGCAGAAAGGGATCTTGGAGTCATTATTGACTCCAAGATGAACATGGGCCGACA
>NW_017728918.1:103082052-103136618 GCF_001723895.1 Crocodylus porosus | reverse complement strand
CCAAGGGAAGTGGTGCTGGCTCCTACCCTGGGGGTCTTTAAGAAGAGGCTTGATGCCTACCTGGCTGGACTCATTTGAGTCCACTTTTTCTCCCACCCAGGCGGGGGGTCAGACTTGAAGATCTACAAGGTCCCTTCTGACCCTACTTCTATGATTCTATGAAACCACATCTGTTTAAATGGTAAAAAGAGATGTAATTTTACCTGACTGGAAGTTTCCTGATTTGCATTTTATTTTGTAGCAACAAATTGCACTTGATTTTGAAGCTTTATAGCATTCTTGCTGAAGAAAAAATATTTTCCTAGATCCAGAGTCCAAGATTATCTGCTCATATCTGAGTCATATTGAACATTTCATGTTACGATGATATTGTATAAACAGAAGAAAACAAAACTTTGGCGCTAACTCTCAGGTTTCCAGATTGGGGCCATTTACATCTGGGATTTTGAGTTCTGCTGGAATAAAAGATTAGGATATTGTGAGAAAAGTGAAATGCAAACAAGGGAAAGCTATGATGGTAAAAACACTGTATTCCCATCTATGGGAATATTTGCATCTTTAGGCCCTATTAAAATAAAGGCCATACACATACTGTACAACTAGTGAGAGAAAGCTCCTCAAATCTTCATATTCTAAATCAATGGTTCTCAACCTTTTTAGACTCAAGGCACCCCTCCTTAAGTTTGAGGCACCCCTCACAAAATACCAGCTCTCAGTCATCTTTTGACTATGGAAAAATAATACGGTATGTTTTTCTGTTGCAAAGAACTCAGAAAGACCACAACAGGTCAGAATTTTTTAAACATGATGAATTCTCATTTGAAGTCATTTGGTTTATATTGTGAATCATGTTTGTGCGCCTAGCAGTGCTAACATTATGTGGCATACCTGGAAAGATCTCAAGGCAAATCAGTGCTGTGGTACCGTAACCAAGAATCACTGGTTGAAATAAATAAGATGAGAAAAGAGTGGGAAAGAAAGCAGATCAGAATGACTTGCCTAAGGTCACATTGTTGCTGTGTGGTCTGACTGGTGGAAAAATCATGCTGCTTCCAAACCAACCTCTGGACATGAATATCTTTTTGTCTCTGGAAAGGAAGATTTAGATCAGGATGCAGAAACTGCAGCTCCTATCTGCTTAGAAACTGGATCTACAGCAACTATAGTATAGTTGAACCCCCTGGAAGTTGGATAAATTGTGTCTTTGGAAGCATGCATAATGCATGAGGGTACAATCTATTTCTAGTAAGGTTCAGGTAATACGGTAATGAGAGCAGTATAAAAGCTTAGCGAGAGTAGGTATTTGGTAGGCTGTAACTGGAATAGCCATGTGAAATATGAATCATTGAACTATTTATTATACTAGTGCAGCTTTACCATAACGTGGTTGGTGATGGCTAGTCTTGTTGAATGACAGCTGTTGCGTAAGCTCTTGATACCTCCCCTGCCAGAATGTTCTCCGCTTGAGTAGGAAATCAGGGCAAAGGACATCGTGGAGGAAAACTCGGCTGTGTTCAGTTCTCACTGGCTTAAGTTTCCTGAGTGACCTTTCAGTGTGGGATGAGGTAACACTTACCCCTTCAAACTTTAACTTGCACCAAACACACATGCGTGTGGGATTTGAAGCTCACCTTCTGAGTGTACATTGAGCCAAAAGAGTTTAATGGGACAGCTGAAATGAATGTGCTGATGAGGAAGAAACATAAAAAAATTTAGACTGGATGAAATGGAAAGAAAATGTTGCAGAGAAGGATGGTGCATATCTCAGCAAAGAGTAGGCAGTTCTGTCCTGCAATAATGTTTTAACAGATTCGCTCCAGTTACTTGCTGAATTAGCATTTATTCAATATAATTGTTATCTCAAATCTGACATACAGCAACCTCAAAGACCTTTAAAAATGTGGCAAAACCTAAGGGGTGGTCATTGGGGTTAATTTAGTGTTATAGTGAGGAAGCCATAAAATTGTGAGATAATACTCTCTGTGTCTGTGGTGTCATTCACTTATAACTTTTTCCATTACATATTTTGAGAGCAAAGAGAATCATTTTACAGATAGGGAAACTGAGGCATGAAAGAAATCAGTGATTGTCCAGAGTCTCATAGCTGGTTGTTGGTACTGCTGGAAATAAACACCATGTTTCCTAATTTCAAGTCCACTATTTTATCTGCTCACTTGTGCTTCACCTATGGGAAATAGCACAAAAAACCCAAGTTTTCTCCCTTTCAGCACAAGACTGGTCTTGGAAGCAGGCATTTATTTTCATGGCTCTAAATAAAATCCTTTTGGCTCTTCATAATCATTGCTGCTGGGGCTAAGAGTTGAGTAATTCTGACTAAAGTATGTGGACTGACTCAGTCTGAAAATTACATGCCAAAGGCATATGATCTACAGTGGAGTGTTCTTGTGGCTTGTTTCATCATGGTGCTAATTCAGTTTTTATAGTAGTGTTGATGTCACTGAAATCACACCAGCCTAAAACTGGAGGTGTACTGTACTGCACCAGGCCCCCTGACTTGTTCTTTTTTATCATCCAGTTAAACTGTAGTGACCCGATAGCTAGCAAACTGGAGCAAAAGAATATTGTACAATGAGCAGTGATTCTGGTTTTCTCTGATTAAAAATCACAAATTCTCTTATACAAACTACAAAGTCTCTAGTTAAAAACACCCAGATCCCATCGCTCTGTCCCACTCCCTGCATGGGCCTTGCATTCTGGCCCTGGGCCTCAAGCCCCACCTAAGCTGTGCAGAAGCCCCAGCTCTAGCCCTGCCCAACTCTCTCCCTCCCTCCTTCGCGATGGGGGCCTCAATTCCCTCCGCACCCCCCACACCAGATTTAACTGAGTGAGCTGGTCTTCAGGCTGCTAGGCGGCCATGTGTATGCCCACATGGCACCTCCTGCCTGCCTGCCCTTCCCCTGCTCCTTCCAGCCTCTTTCAGACTGGAACTCTGCCAGCCTGCAAGGGGAAACCCACCATTTCCCTTGTTTTTTTCCTTTAAATAGAAGGGTGGGTTTTTCACCTTAAAATGGGAAAATTCAGGTTTTTTTCCTTAAAATGAGAAAATCTGCATTTTACTGCATTTTACAATGGCAAACGGAACACCCAGATCCCTGATGATGAAGTAAAATGGCAGCCCTGTACATTTCTAATAAATAAAATGTTTTTTTTAATTAATTTTTGTAATTGTGAGAATCCAGAAGCAGAAGGATATTGCTGCTTCCAGGTCTATTTAGTGCACTGATTAGGTCTGCAACTGTTTCTTTAGTTTTACCACTGGCAAAACAAAAGTAGCCATCCAAGGCAAAGATGTGTAACATTCTGGAAGAAAATGGAGTGTATTAATGAAAAGTACTTGGCAGAGAGCCTATTACAGTAACCATCTTCTCTCCTGTGCTACTGTGAGCTAAAAGTGATTGATAATAACTGTATAGTTACCGTACAATTTGCTTATGATTTTATAGTTGTAGTCATGACACTGATCTATAGTTAAATGAGAAAATGCTTGTATGCATCCTTTCCAATCTGCTAAGAGCAATGTACAATTGTATTTGTGAAGTTACACAAAAAATAAGTACCTGTGTGAATGCAGAATTTGAAAGGCAGGTTTTAGCCAGTTGTATACACTGTTCCAGAGAAAGCTGTTAATTTTGAGATAAATAATGACCAGGTACAGATATTACAATTTTACCAGTATAAGTGATTGGAAATTCATCTATACCCGTAACAGAACAGAAATTCAGCACACAAAACTCATCTGTGGTTGTAACAGAGCAGAAGTTCAGCATACATAGACTGATTTAATAATGACAGAACCTGTTCTGCTGTGTCTGTTCTGTTGCCACTGCATAGACATAACCTGATTTTCTACTTATGTAAGCATGTGGCCATGTGCATAACTTTACTGATGCAAGTAATACCATTGAATCTAGTAAACTTAATCACTGGGGGCCTTGTTACATGGTAATTTTAGGTGGCTCCTGGAGCCCTTAACTGCTGGATTGGCCATAATATCTTTAAGTGGATTAAAGAACTTGTTATGTGGCGTAAAGTTATGCCGCTCCAGGGCAGGATTATCTCTGATCTGCATAAACTTGCTCATGTTCCATGAAGGTGTGTCCAGCCCACACCTGTGCTGCTCAAGTTGAAGTCCTTCTGTATCCCAGGATGCAGTGGCCCTTCCCTCATATGGTGTTCCCTTGGTGAAGCACAAGAGAATGAGGAAAGCCATGTGAAGTGCCACCAGGGGTGTGGAGGGTGCTGTGCAGAGCACTATGACACGGTGGGTGGGAGCATGTAGCAGGCCTGGTGGTGGTGGTGAGGGGAGGAAAAGGAGGAGAGGAAAGCACTGTCTTGTCATGATGAGCTACCAGCATGCTGCCTGTGCCTGTGCCTGTGCCTGTGCCTGTGCCTGTGCCTGTGCCAGGCTCTGGGTGAGGCAGTTGACATTCACAGTTTCATGTCCTCTTCCCCACCCATCTTTCACATGCCTGCCTGTAGAACAGAAATAAGAGCCTGTCCTGGCTCACCAGCTCTGTTGACCAGGCCCCTGATGGTGACAAGTCAAAGCTATGCAGGTGGAAGACAGTCAAATAAGGTGTCTAGCCTTAAGGTATGACTGTTACAAACTCCAAGCTAGCACTAAGCTGATCAACTTTTGTGCAGTTTACAGTGTATGGTGTAACAAGACTCCGGAACTAGTCAGATTTTTTGGCAAACTTTTTTTTGCCTCATTACTTTTGTGAATCCGTATGTTTTGACAAACCTTTTTTTTTCAAGCAGTTTGAAAAAGTGTATCAACCATCTTGTTTTCTTTTGATTCTATGGTTTCATTTCATTTCAGCTTTGCTGTTTAATTTTGGTTTGATATTGAAAAAGTCCAATTCTCTTACATGTTGCCTTGTGCGTTCATTTGTTGGAGGCATTCACATTGTCCTCAGTTCATTTACTATAACCTGAAGTCTAACCTTCCTTGGGACTGAGGGCACATAGGTTTGTTAGTTGGATTATTTGTGTTCAAGTCCTAGACCAGTGCACATGACTTCCATAGTGAAAGTAAAGCAAAAAGCAGCAACTTTTGAAGTGGAGTTTTCCAGCATCAGTGAACATTTAGGTATTTTCTTTCTCTGACCTCTTCCCTACCCCCATACTTGTGCTGGCTGAAGTATTTTGCAAGGTAGAAGTTATTTATTTCACCTAACATTCAGTCTTGCCACTTGCTTCTCAGGTTTGCACGTTAAAAAATAGGATTGGAAATCATCATTTGTCTCAGTCACCAAAACTTACCTATTTCTGATGATGCTGCCAATTCAAGCAGCAGTGTTGGCTTTTCACATCTAAAGCTGCAGCTTAAGAACTGCATGTGTAGAGCTAGAAGACCATAAGTGGTATTCTTTTATGGAGCACTTTAGAGCAGGGAAAAGAAAATAGCCTCCTTCTTCTGGAAGCTTGCTAAGTGGAGATGTCATTGGAGAAGTTTTAACTCAGCACTTTGTGAGGGTACTTCTCTTGAGCTACCGTAACTACACATTTCTGTCCAAAGACAGAAATCTCGGTTTTAAATTGTGCTTATCCTTTCCATTCTGAAAAGGATGCATTTCTTAGTCACAGCTACCAGGCTCTACCACTGCTGGACATGAGGCCTGTGCGAAGTGGCTAGTATTCGCTTTGGATTCGGCCAATTCGGGGGACGGTGATTCAGTTCGGTGATTTGAATCACCGACCCAAATTGATTTGGCTGAATCTGATTTGGAGATTTGGCTGCTGCCGAATCGCTGAATCTCCAAATCAGCCAGGCCCATCCCCCCCAGCCTGGCAATGCCTGCCCCTCCCACCCCAGCTCCTGGCACTTGTTAAAAAAAACCCCCCCCAACTCAGTGGGTGCTGCTGGGCAGGGGGCGATCCCTGCTGCCCTCCACAGCCCCATGCTGCATGAGGGGCTCTGCATGAGCCTCTCAACTCCCCCCACCCCAACTGCACCAGCCCCTCCATGGATGCCTCATCCACCGTGGCTCCAGCCCTTTAAGAAACACTCTGTAGCAGGGCACCAGGGTGCCTGCTACTAGATAATGGTGTGTAGCAGGGCACTAAGGAGCCTGCTACTGATAATGGTGATATAGGCTTAGCTGCCACTCAACAGGGCAGCACAGCTGTGAGTTGCCAAAGCAACTAATTGGGTCAGCTGACCGCCAGGGGGCAGGGCCTGGCCTTCATAAACAGAGAAGGCTGAGGCTAGAGCCAGTTCCCCTCTGGCAACCTAAGGAGAAAGAGCTCTGCTAGAGCGAGCAGGGTGGAGAGGACCCTGACAGGGATGAGAGAAGGATAGCCAGGTTGGCCTAAGATTTGTGTTATGTAGGGCTTTGTGTTTCTGTTTTGGTTGGCTGTTGTGATTATTACACCGGAGGACCAGGCGAGGCTGTAGGGGTGGAGGAGGCCTCAAGGGAGCTCCCCAGTAGAAGGGGAGGTTCCTAGCATCGCAGAGGGTGCTGTGTCTTGGGGGTCCTGACCCCAGCCCCAGTGTGGGCGACTATCAGGACAGGCCCCAGTGGGGCATAGGCCCAAGGAGGTGGGTCCAGGGGCCAGGTAAAGCTGATGCTGCCTGAGCCCCAATTGGACCAGAGGACCGGGTGAGGCTGTAGGGGTGGAAGAGGCCTCATTGGGAGCTCCCCAGTAAGGTGGGGGTGTTCCTAGCACCACAGGGGTGCTGCATTTAGTGGGGTATCCTGACCCCAGCCCAGTGGGGGGGGTGATATCGGGACGAACCCCAATTGGGAAGAGTGCCAGTGGGGCATAGACTGGAGAAGATGGGTCTGAGGCATGAACATAGGCCCCAGTGTGGGCAGGCGTGCGAGAAGCGTGGGCATAGAAGGCCCAGTGTGGGCAGGGGAGCGCGAGAGCACAAGCATAGGCCTCAGTGTGGGCGGGTGTGCGAGAAGCGCAGGCATAGAAGGCCCGAGTATGGGCAGGGGAGCACGAGGAGCATAAGCGCAGGCCCGAGTACGGGCAGAGGAGTGTGAGCAAGGGCCCCAGTGCGGGCAGGGGAGCACGTGAGGCATGAGTATATTGGAGCAGGCCCTGGGAGAGGGCACGTATATTGGACATTGGGCAGGCCCAGTAGGGCACTGCCTGTGAGGGGGAAGCCCGGATGGGGGCAAGCCCAGTGGAAGGCCCCGGAGAGAAGGGCGAGTCTGCTAGGAAGCCCGAAGGGACAGCGGGCTACTTAGAACAGTCACAGAGACAGGCCGGCGAGGGCCGGCACAGGGAGTAGCCCCGGAATTGTGGTATAGCAAGACCAGCCCCATGCCAAGGGGGGCAAGAAGGCAGCCTCCCATTGATAATATAAGATCAAAGACGTGGTGGGACATGTGTGTTCAGGACCCAGACTCGGCATGGTAGGCAAAGGCGCCGGGGAGGTCACAGCACCCCTAGGGACCGTCCTGCCACACACCCCCCTCCCAAAACCCCTGGACTTGCTGCTCCTGCCAGCAGGGGGTGATCCCTACTTTTCCCCCCACTGCTCCACATCACCTGGGGGGCTGTGCATGAGTGTCCGTCTCTCTCTCTCCCCCCCCCCCGACCTGAGGCCACTGTAGGACCGGTGAGTACCAGGGCTTTTCTCTTTTTTTTTTTTTTTTTTTTTTTTTTTTTTTTTTTTTTTTTTTTTTTTTTTTAAATGCCAGGAGCTGGGGTGGGCAGGGCAGCCATGGGGAGGTTGGGGGAGCAGGCAGGGGCTGGGGCTGGCAGGGGTTCTCCCATGGTCCCCTTCACCCTCCCCCAGCTCTCCCTTCCCTGCCCCTACCAGCTCTGAGTTTGGCTGCAGATTCAGAGAGCTTTGAATCAATTCACACCTTTTAATTGGTCCCCTGATTCAATTTGGATTCAGAGATTCAGCCACCAAATTGGGCCTAATCTCCTTGGAATCAAATTAACACCTGAAGCTTCGCACAGCTCTACCATTTCCCCACAATGTATTTAATGCACAAACAGCTATCATGAGTTGCAGTCCCCAAACCACAGAGAAACTGGATGGAATCTAAAGATAAGCAACAAAGATAAAGATGTTGGACTATAAGGCACACAAGGAAGACTAGACATGTTTAGTCTGGAGAAAAGGAGGTGAAGGTTGGGGTCATAGTAGAAGTTTTTGTGTTTGAAAAGCTGTCATAAAGAGGAGGGAGAATAAGGGTAGAATCCTGTTTTACTTACATGTCCATGTGACAATTTTGCATGTAGCTGCCAGTTGCGGCATTTATGCACAGTCTGCAGTCCTAGTCCATGGCCAGTGTGGGACAGGTAAGTGACCACTGCTTGACTATGTCGAAGAGGAGTCTAGATCCTATGTCCTGGGAAAGTGCCCTATCCACTTGGCTGCTGTATTAAACTAGAAGAGACCCCTTCTACTCTTCCTCCGGTTTTTTCTGAGCTGCACTTTCAAGAGATATGTATGGAATCTCTCCATCCAGGGAACAGCCTATTGTACATGTGCAGTACCCATATGGACATTTATATGCTCACACAGAATATGCAGTAGGATAAGTAAACACTATATATGGGCCAAAAATGACAGCTATGTAACTGCATTTTGTTGCTTACAATGAAATAGGATTCTGCCTCATTTTTTTTTTTTTTTTTCCCCCTTGCCACAGAGGGTGGGACATGAAGCACTGGGTTTAAACATCAGTGAAACAGATTTAGATTAAACCTAGGAGGAAAAAGTTCCTTATTGTAAGAACAATAGGACAATGGAGCTGCCCAGCGAAGCCCTGAAATTGCAGTCAGTAGAGATGTTCAGGAAGCTGGTTAGGTACTAGTCTGAGATTAGATTAGATTAACATTTAGATGGATTAGAAACAATATTAGAAGCCTCATGAGTTTCTTTCCAGCCCTTTGATTCTAAGTTACTAAGCATTTAAGTTAGCGTGTGGGTGTCTGTATGTGCATATGTATTAGAGTGTGCTGTCTTGTAGGCATTAAGGGTATGTGAAGTTGGATTTGGCCCAAATCAGAGACAGTGATTCGATTAGTTGATTTGGATCACTGTCCTTGATTCTATTCAACCGAATCCAATCTGAAGATTCGATGCTGATTCAGAGAATCAGCGATTCTGCTATAGATGCAGCTTTAAATGTTTTTTCTACATACCTTGAGGTACCAGCCCAGTTTGTGAACTCTGTGATTCTGGGGCAGATGGAGTGTCCCACAGGAATGTGAGGGGGGCCCCATCCCCATGTGATCAGCAGGGAACCTGGGAGCAGACTGGAAGTACTTCTGGGTCTTCTGGGGAGCACATTGGGGGGCCCTCCGGTGCCCCTCTGGCTTGGTGATCAGTCATGGGGGAGACCCCAGGTATCCCCCCCCAGACCGAGGAGGCACCAGTCGCTGAGCTGGGAGAGCATGGGAGGGGGGCCCCCATACGCTCCCCAGTGGACCCGGAAGTGCTTCTGGTCCATTTCTGGGTCTTCTGCTGAGCATGCTGGGGAGCCCTCTGCACTTCGGTGGGACGCTCTGTGTGCCCCAGTATTGCAGCATTCACAAGCCGCACTGGTACCTAGAGGTATGTAGAAAAAACATTTAAAGCTGTGTCTATGTCCGAATCTCCAAATCTTTGTAAATCTCTCCGAATACATTTGGTGGGTTCCGATTTTGTTTCAGAGAGATTAAAGGGTCCTCTGCAATTTGGATTTGGAGATTTGGCCACTGAATTGGGCTGAATCTCTGACAAATCGAATCGGGTACTGAAGCTCCTCACAGCCCTAGTAGGCATGCCTCTTTCCTGCATCACTAAGAAAGAGAGTAGCAAAATTAGAAGTCAAGATGGTCACCAATTGACTTCCTGTTCCACATCAGAAGAAGTCATAGTATTTCATTTTTACAGCAGCTAAACATTTCATTTTGCCATTTTCAAAGCATTTCAATCTTTGGGAATGTGTTTTTGACCATTTATTGACTCTTCCTATTTACCAGTTTAAAAATTCTGGGTTTTGGCCCATCCCAAACAAATGTTTTTGTCCGGATTTTTCAGTATTGGCAACAAACCCCTTATTCAGTCAGCTCTACTAATCACATATGTGAAATGTAAACAGCATAGTTGCTTTCAGAGTCAGAGCCTAAAAGAACCTGGGAATGAGGGTGACAAAGTTTTTCTTCTCGCAGTAACAAAAAACTTATTTTTAAGAGACATAGTGAAATATAAACAGTTCCACGCACATCTATTTGCCTACAACTATGTAACAAAAGAAAATGTTTGTAGAGATTTGACTGTTACATAAATATCTTTATGAATAGGACTGTTTTTTACTAGTAAAATAAACCATTTCCACTTCCTCTCCTGCTGTGTGATTCTTTACTATGGCTTGGAGATCAGAATCTGCCCTTTGTTTTTTTCAATCATCTGAACTCAGTTATGAGCGAGTAGATCTGGAATAGCTCCCTTGGTCTGCAGAAGATTACTTCAGAATTATGGTGGTGTATCTGAGATCTGAATCTAATTTAAAGTATTTAATTCTTACCAATGTAACTTCCTGCTGCTTCACTGAAGTTGCTGTCTGCCACACACAGCACTTTCTGTCATTCAGTGAGAGGAAGCATGGTATGAGCTCTGCGGCTGGACTTGCAGACAAATGCCAGGAAGGGCAGCACAGCAGCATGAACTTAAAAATAATTTATTTGTAAAATCTTGCTTTTTTCCCCTCCTCCTCACAGCCACAGGAAGTGGGGCAGGATACAGCCAGGCTCAAGGGGAGCCAGCTCAGACTTCGAGCACAGCTGGTCTGCAGCGAGGTGGGGCTAGTTGCTGGCAAGGTATGGTGAAGGATCTTTTGGGTGGTTGTGGATGAGAAGCAGACCTAACCCCAAATAAATGTGTCAAGTTCACAGGAAATTTCATTTCTACTTTTCATTTTCTTTCGGTTCAAATTGGACCCAAACCAGCAGTTTTTAACATATATTTAAAACTCCCTAAATCTTGGAGCTGCTCGGTTGAAATTGATATTTTTGTCCCTTTCATTGCTCATACTACCAGTGAAATGGACAGCAATGCCAATTTCACTGAGCAGCTGTGGGAGTTCTCAGGGTTCACAGTGTGGGGCAAACCCACCAGGTTTGATTGCTTGAGGTTTAAAACCTAGTAACTTCCACTGTCCTCCAGCATTACCGTAGATGCACCAGAAATACAGGCAATGTTACTCCAGTACCCTGTCTTGGATTCTGGATTCATCAAACCCTTCAGGAGCAATGAATCCAAATTTAAATCCCACCCCCAAAAAAAAACAAACAAACCAAAAAACCCCCAAAAAACGAACTTCCAACCAGCTCTACACAAGGGCAGCACTAAGTGGACCAGGCTGGGAAAATAATCAGATGTGCTTAGGAGGGCAGCAGCAGCATGAGAGGAATACCATTGCAAAGTCACTTCCCTATGCACCAAGCAGGAATGTTGCATTCACACTGACTTTAGCATGCAAACTTCACTCAGCTGAATACTTTCCATCTGCATTTCTGTGAACCTAGAGGTAATTAACTCCCCCTTGTAATTAAACCTCCAAGTTAACACCCCATTAAAATAAATGGCAGAAGTTCACCTCTCTTGGTTAAGTGGTGATTTCACAAAACATAACATTTAATAGTCTGTGAACAAACAAGCTCTTCCACACTTGCAAAAATGCTGTGAGGGAACATCTGTGGTAGAGTAAGGTTTTATGCATGTGTGTGCATGTATGCATGCATGCGTGCATGTGTAACATAGTAACCACCATTAATAAGGATTTGCATCTATATATAGCAGCTTTCACCCTCAAACAGTTTCAGTGCTGAATGAGGCAGATGGCTGTGAAAAAGGAAAGGGCTATTTGTTGCTAAGGCAGTTGCCTGTTCCCACAGGAGAAGAGGGTTCTATTCTTGCTTCTGCTCCAGACTCCCTTTATCATGCTGTGCATTTCATTTAAGCCTAGCATTTCACAGGTGGCCAGCATTTGTGTGTTCTTTATTTATTTCCCCCTGGGTGCCCAATTTGAGACACCTGAGGCCTGATTTTCTGCAAGGCTGAACATTCACAACAGTGATTGAATTCACTGGGAACTGGGGATGCTCAGCATGTCTGGCATCAAAGCATAGTGGCATAATGAACAAAAAAGGTGAGAGCCAGGTAGTCCTGAGCTGGAATCCAGACTGTCGCTGGCTCGCGGTTTGAGACCGCAGACAACAAATTATGTTTCAGTCCACCCATCTGTAAAATGACAAAAATAGTACTTACCCATTTGCCTCCAAGGGGGGGTTATAGAAATTACCTACTTAAGGTCTGTACACTGGGTTGAATGAGGAAAGTGTTATAAAAATGCTAAGTACTCAGAGAAATTAGGCTTTACATGTGGCAAATGGAGTGCCTGATCATCATGAAAACAGATACTGGTGGGCTTGCCCATGATCGCTGCTGTGGTGATGTTTTGAAAGGCACAGTAAGTGCTTCCTATATAGTTAAACAGAGCATCTGAAAATGTAATATATGATTTGATATTTTGTACACTGGGCTTTTAAATTGTCAAATATATTTTAAAACTCATCCTTTGGATGTGTACAAATACTTGAATTTGCAGCCTGACTGTCCTGCATTGTACCCATGTCAATCCAAATCATTTTGGGATGCTCTCGTTATTTTCTGTCCTACTGTGGCAGATACGCAATTGAAGGAAAATTGTCACTGGTGAGGAGCAAATGCCCTTTGTACTGTACTGGCATTAACATTTTGGGGAGAAGATCTTCAATTTAAAAGCTATGAAGCTGTATTTAGAACCATCCCAGAACATATGCTGAATACTAGGGTGCAATTTGTACTTGGAAGTGATACAATAAATATCAGGACCAGAGAATAAGTACACAAAATGCATAGGGTTTTTAAAGACTAAGATATTGGGATCCTAATGCAAGCAGCACATTTTGAAGGAAAGATAGAATTACATACATTTACATAATATTTATTAATTAGATACTGGAGTATATTTCACCTCAATCACCTATAGAATATTTACCCATAAGGTGGAAATTGCCCATGAATGGTATTAATGTTTTAATGATGCACTTAAAATCTTTGCAACATTTTACTGAAAAAGTCTTACCATGCATGTACCAAGGAATCATTTTTTAAAGGTTATTTTGTTAGCTGGCTTCCATTTTTTTTTCTCTCGCCGATTTGTCCTTTTCTCACAAAATTATTAGACCTTGCTCTAATCAGTTGCTACATCTCCATTTTTCACTGTTTGACATAGCACCTGGGATCAGCTTATTCTGGTGAAGAACATCACCACTTCCTATTGCAGTTGGGTACATACTTGCCACACTTGTTTTGTGTTTTTTTGAACAAGGGAGACGGGTTTAGGGGCATTGGGGGGGGGCACCCTTGTCAGATAGTAACTTGATATGTCAAGTATTTTTTCTGCAGTGAATTTTTACCACTAAGTTATAAACCCTTGAAATGAAAAGTTTCAAATGGGAAACCTTAACCATAATTTTTGAATGTCACATAAGCCAGGGAAGAGAGCCATCTAGTGGGTTCTGAGTATTCCTTTCTACCTACATCTCCCTTTTTGGTAAAGAAATTGGTTTGCTCTGTTCTTAAAGGAATGCTGTTTTCTTTTGCTATTTATCCTTTTTCAGATAACAAGTCAGCACATTTATTCAAGTTCACTGATAAACTGCTTATTGGGAGAAAGTCTGAATGGTCATCATTCCTCAGTATCTCTAAGGGCTTGTTTCAATTCCACTCTTTATTTGGTTTATACTAGAACATTGCCTTCTGTGTCTCTTTTTTTTTTCCTACTGGAGACAGTTTGGAGTCAATGTCTGAATAAGGGTATGCTAGAAATAGTGTTGCCTTGTGAAAAAAATTGTTGTTTGATTTGTTTTGAATTCCAAAATAAAATGCTTGCACTGGCATCTGTCCATAGTATATTGAAACTTTATATAGCATTTCCTTTTTATTTCAGAGAGCAATCCAGGTGTTCTAGTCCTGGGTTCCTACTGAAAATAAAATGTCAGACTGATCATGGCTTTATGATATGGATCTGTAGTGACAGCATGCTGGAAGAGCCCTATTTCTCAGAGTTTCAACCTATGGTGATCATAGGTGAAAGATACGTACTTCAACCGAGTGTGCCAACAACTCTTTGGACAAACAGGAATGACATTCTATTGTGGCTTTGTCCCTGATCTTCTAGGATATCACCTTGACCTCCTGTTACCCCTTTAGACATATATAGTTTACTACTAGTTTGCATTACCTTTACAGTAACATAACTAAAGGTGACCAGAGTATCAGCCTTGGGTGTTGACTTAGTGGGGCATGGGAGGGGGAAGGTACAAAATTGACAGCTGCTGTGCTATTGATGTAGCTACTACCACCCTTGCTGCCCAGGGCACAGAACTGCCTAGTTACACCTCTGATACCTTGCAAGTTCTGAAGGAAAATAGGAACTCTGAAGTCCTGTCCTCTGTGTTAATGAGATTCAGTAAGGATCTTCTTCATTGCCCATGGTTTTTCTGGAGTCTTTTAAGTAGTTGCACTCCTTTTTTTTTTTCACTGCCCAAGGCACTATAGAAAGTGCAAGCTTGATATCATGTTTTAGAATCTGTGCATTTAGGGAGATGATTAAAATTCTTTGCTATAAAATGATGGCATCCTGTCAGTAGCACAACTGTGCATGTGCTGTGCTCTTACCCTGGCATGCCAGAATCTTGGCTTGCCAGTAGGGCTGTGGAAAATGGCACTGTTTCTTTTTGACTTCCATTTTGCCATTTCAACAGGACAGTATTTCATTTCAAGTTTCATTTAATTTTGAAACCGCTGTTCTGTTTCATTTAGTCGAAACTGTTTCAAAGTTTCGCCCATAGGCTATAATGGGGAAGCACAAAACTGCCTATAACTTTGTCATTTCTTGCCTGATTCAGATTAAAATTGCAGGGATGATAGCCCCTTGTGAAGCCATGAAGCCTGACAAGTTTCAAGTGATAGGTGTAGGGGGTTCTGGGCAACCGCACCTCAAAACTCATGGCACATGTATGTATGAAGGTACAGCAGGGTGAAAACTGCAGGGATGGTAACCCCTGCTCAGGCCATGAAGCTTGCCAAGTTTCAAGGAAATAGGTGCAAGGGGTTCTGGGAAACTGCACCTCCAGCTGCTGACAAGCAAAACTCATGCCACATGTGTGTGTTAAGGCACAGTGGGGTGAAAACAGAAGGCATCTTAGTCCCTGCTGCGGCCACAAAGCCTCCCATGTTTCAAGGAGATAGGTGAGGGGGTTTCTGGGAAACTGCATCTCAACCTGTTCAGAGAAAAAGTTGTGTCACTTGTAAATTTGAAGGCACAGAGAAAGCTCAGTTCAAACAATGCTTTTTATGCTGTTTTCCATCCCTCCTGCAGAGCACTGGATTGGAAGGGACCTCAGGGAAGGATCACAGTCACTCGCCAGCTGCACTTGTCAGTATCAGAGCAGTCCTTCCCCACTCTTCCCTCTCCCTCTCCTTAGTTTCTCTTTAGCTGCGAGCAAACCTAGCTTCGAAACTCAAAATGTTTCAAAACTTTTTAAATACTTCAACTGCCCTCATTTCATTTCAAAGCTGTTTGGAATCCTTTTGTTTCATTTTGATTTTGCTGTTTCGAACTTAAAATGAGTCGGAACAGCATCAAAATGAAGCAGCTGGCGAAATTTCACACAGCCCTACTTGCCAATAGATCATTCCAGAAGGCTACCTTGGATGCAGCTGAGTAATAATCAAAAGTTTCCTTCAAAGTGAAATAAATAAATTCTAATCTTATTCCATAATATTGAGAACTTCCTGTGAGTTCTTAATGGTTCCTAACTATCTACCCCTGTTATTTGAATTGGTGCTTTTGGCCTTTGTAACATTTGAATATCCTCATTCTCTTATCTTGGGTCTCAATGACTTAAATATTGTTCCAAATTTACACTCATGCAAGTAGGAATCAAATTTGGCCTTACAGAGGAGATTGGCATATGGATCTGGATTTGGTATCCCATTGTTTTCAAACTGATGTGAGATCAGAATCTAGAATGATTGCTCTTGACTATAGCTTTAAGTTTGACAAGAGATGTATAGGTAGCTTGTAATTCAGTAAAGTGTACTTCAGTAAAGTTGAGACTTGTGAAAAGCTTCCTGTAATTAGACAAATACCAATTTCTTATCTAAATTAGTCTGGTATTTTTCTTGTTCATTGCTTCTTTAAAAATACTTTCCTAAACACTAAAAGCTAAGTTCAAAAGGATAGGTATGCATGCAGCTTGCTTTAGGCTTCCCCCTAGCTCCTCTGCTGTATTTATTTATTCCAGAATATTCTTGTGCTCCTTGCATCAATAAAACACCATTTCTGTCTGGAAATGGTAAGGCGTCTGCTGATTTAAAAAATAATTTCCCATGGTGCTATGAAATTTGTATGTACTTATAGCTGAAAAGGATATACACGGCAATTAAGTCTTTTACAGATAGATACTTCAGCACTGTATATGCCAAAGTCAGGAAATATCTATATGGTTTTAGCCTGAATTTTTGACAGCAGCATAGATTGTCACTCCAGGCTGTCTTTAAAGATTCCAGTAAAAGGTTTATGATCTGTATCTTGTAGCATGGGTGACTCATAATAAATGAACTCCAAAGGTATAGTGCCATGTCCAGTGCTGATTGTGCTGATAAATGGGTCATCCTCTTCACTAGAGTCATTTGTAGCCACCTAACAGCTTTACTTTCTGTTAGGAAGGGCACAGTTTTGTCAAAATGGTTTATGCCACTACATCTTTCACAGCATTTCCAGAAAACATGACAGCTGTTGGTTTCATATTTACTGCCACATTTTTCTGTACTTTAAACATTGTGTATCGCAGGCTTTCTACTTTTTTACTCTGAATGTTCTAGACATAGTTGAAATTTAACAAAACAACAACCAAAATAAAAGCTTATGTTGTGGATAAATATAAAGTCACCAGCATTATAATGCATCAAATTACAGATTTTTGTTACATTTGGCTAGAGAACATGCGCTTAATGTAGTAGCATTTTCTAACATTTTTTTTCTGTGGTTACAATTAATCATTTTGTAACTCTCCCTCTTTCTCTTCTTCAATTTTGTTTTTTCATAAGAATCCCCATGTTATTAGTAGAGCTGTTTCTTGAGCTTCACGTTCTGCTGTAGCCACAAGTTTTAGTGAAAAAAACATGCTCTCAAGAGTATAAGATATATGAGCTGCCTTCAGTATTTTTAGGTGATATTTTTTGAAAAATCTAGGAGTTTTGTGCCTGGGATAATATTAGTGCTTGATCCTACTGATGACAGCATTTGGAGAACCTGAAAAAGCAAGCGAAAGGAAGGATAGAGCTAGGGTCAAAACACAGGAGTTGGAATCGACAAATCTGGGTGCTAGTCCCAACTCTGCCGAAGACTTCCTGGGTCTCAAAGGGTGCATCTACATGTGCAATTAATGCTATTTAGACATACTGCATAGTGATTTACTGCTCAGTAAGCCAATGCTGAGAAGGCATCTATACATGCACCCCGCTGGAGCAGATCTGCTCTAAGCAGATCCAGGCCTGCTCCTGCCCTACTCTGACCACTTGCAGCATCCAGGGGGAGCTGCAGGCTCCACATGTAGCTGCCAAATGCTAGGAGTCCCCAGGGGAGAGAGGCTTAGGCTGGTAGGGGTCTCTGAGGGGAACAGCTCAGACTGGCAGGGGTGTCTGGAGGAGACAGGCTTCAGCTGGCAGGTGTCTCCAGGGGGGACAAGCTCAAGCTTGCAGAGGTTTTTTTGGGGGGGGAGGGGTGGGAACTGTGTCCTCAAGGTGTTTGCAAAACACCTTCTCCCCCATTTTGTGCAATAGGGCATCTGGGCGGCTGTCCATGAACCCCAGGTTTCGATTACTGGGAAATCTCTCAGGTACCTGGCTGGTAGATTACAGGCTCACAAGAGCAGGGCTGGGCTGAGAGCAGGGCCGCACAGATACTGTGCTGCCACCACTCACCACGCCGCTGCTCCGCGTCTGGCTGCTTGCCACCCCCCATCCCTTGCTCAGCATCCAGCTGCTTCCCCTCCTCCCCACTCGCTTGGCATCCAGCCACCCCCTCCCCCGGGGGTACACTTATTAAAAAGGAGGCCATGGGGGGTACACTTATTTAAAAAGGTTGAAAACCCATGACTTAAGTGAATTCAGTGAATACATTTCTCATAGGAATGCTCATGTGGTGTCAGCTTGCAATCTAAACTGAAGCAAAAGTCTCAGTTGTGTAACCTAGTTTATTTTTAATTATATGGCCTCTTTTAATTTAAATATGTTTTAATTGATTTGCCAAGTTCCTTTAAGACCCAGTCCTTGGAATCCGCTCTAAAATTGCAGCGTGGTTGACCAATTGAAAAATTCATCACAAACTTTAGTCACACTTTCCGTCATTAGAGGATTTCTCTATCTTGATCTCGAGACTTTCTATATTTTGTGTTATCTAAACTATGTGTGTATCATAGTTTGTGGTAATTATTATGATTAATGGGTTAACGAAGGAAATGCAGACAGAACAAAATTGAAGATTGTTAAAGATATTCGAAATATTTACCATTTCTGTTTTGGTAGCATTTTTAAGGCTCTCTTAAAGATAGAAGACTGAAGAAAAGATAGTTTAAAGCTGATTTCAGCAGTGAATGCCCCCCCCCCCATCACTTGGACACTGGAAACCTACAAACAGATGTTACTTATTTATTTTATTTCCTCACTTTTCACCTTCAGTATAAATTATGCAAATACCATTGTTACAACAGTAGTGGCAAGTTTGTTGGAAGTTTTTCAAATTTGTATTTTGAACATATTAACTTTTTTCTGAATAATCCTTAGAAATGTTTATCTGCAAAACATACTTAATGTGATCAGGCAAGACTAGTGGCAAGTTGGTAAAGTGTCTATTTGTGTACAGTAGAAATGAGGTGCAAGAGAGATTTTTATTAGAAAAAGAGCCCCACTCTCTGTAGGTGCAGAATGACAATTCTTCTTTTACTTCAGTGGAGTTGCCTTATTTTAGGATATACTGGCAGAGAATTGGCCCAGTTACAGCAGTATACTTTTCCTTTGTCTTCTACGTTGCTAAGAATTCCTTTTGACATTTCTGGCCTCTTCCTAAAATCATATTCAGTTGTATTTCTTTTTTGCTCTAATCCCTGAGGTTCCTGTGAATTTTACCCACTGAATTTTAGCTTTTTCTTTGTTTTATCTTAGATTCTTTCACAAATAGAATCTCTACTATAAGATTCAACCTGTACTGAACTATCTGATATAAAATTATGTGATGCAAAGCATGTCTGGAGATATGTTTTAGTATTTGCTTTTTTAAAAAGGATGTAGAAAAGAATGCCATTTTAAAAGAATGCCAATTTATATTCTTGTACCTGAAGAAGTAAGATCTCCCACTTATGACATTTGTTTTTCTCTTCTAAGGAGAATTGCACAGGTACAATAAAGGTTTAATCACCATTTTTCTTGCTTAATATACTGTACCAAACTTTCTGATTCATATTTGCCATTTGCTTTCTTGCTGATAACTCTTTCCAAATAGACTAGTATAAAATGGTGGCCATTGTGCTCCTGCTTGTGCTATCTTTGAGCGTGAGTTGATTGTTAATGGACCAAACACTATTTCTGTACAACCAGTTAGTTTTACTGACTTTAAGTTCTTTGACTGAATAGGATGGGTTTGTATGGTGTATTACTGCTGAAGAAAACTTGTATTTCATTTTGAATGAAAAACTTATATTGATTTTGCAGATAAGAATAAAATTTATAGCATATTGACTGTAACTGGACTATACTTACATTGCAGTTAGATAAAATTTCACTCAGGTTGTTTTTGATACATGTGATTCCTAATAATTCATATAGGTAGAATATTAATTATATGGTTTAGAATATTTACAGTATAAATGCATTACAATTAATGAACCTGGGTTCTAAAAAATACATGTACTAAATACATGTGCTGGACAAAAGGTGATAAGTAGCACAACCACATAATTTACCTTCTGCAATATAATTACAATCTAATTACTTATGCAACAATTGCATGTAATGACCATCTAACCATGGTCACAATATTAAAAAAGGATAACTACATAACCATAATTGAAATGCCAGATATTATACATATTCATGATGTACTGTATAATAAAATCCATCAAATTAATGAGCAATAAAATAAGAACAAATGACTACAAAGAAATTTATTTCAGCCTAAGCAGACATAGAAATTTCTCTTTTACATATGTGTGTGTATGAGAGAGAAAGAGAGACGCTATAGAGTATGTCTAATAGGTTATTTCTGAACTTAACTGTCTTTTCATTCTAGTCATGTTACTTCATAGTGTACATGCCTCAAAGGCAAGCATTGTAGTAAATGTGATTTATACCATACTTTGACAAACAGAAGGTTCGTGTTTCAAATTCACAGAAAATTCACCTAAAGTATGACTGATGCTCTTCCTTGTCACATTTCTGAGAAGTATCCAGTTTGGACTAACAATTTACACCTGAAATCAATCATGCTGCTCTGTGTTATTTCAGAATCTCTGTGCAGATAACACCGAGAAATTGTCCTCAAATCAAGCTGCTGCTGTTTCAGAATTACAAGTTACTTGTCAAAATGATTTGGAGCACCGGGAGAATGCAGAGAACATGACTGAGACAGCTACGTTAGAGAAAGCCAGTGTGATTAAAGGTCAGCTGAGTTTTACAATTTGAGTTATTAATATAACAGAGTTAACCCCAGACCTGATAAATATTTGATGTACAGAAGTGTTTTGCGTGATTTCAATTGGAACCTGTGGATCAGTCAAAGTCGACAAAATGTGAACATTTATGTTCTTCCGCTAGAAATGCCGTGGGCAAATACATACAAACTCTCAGCAGCCGCATGATATTAAACTCTGTTTGACACTGCAGCATGAATATTCAGTAGTTTTCAGGAACAGACTTGTGTGGAGAAGATGCACTTTACTTTTGGTTTGTTCTTCTACAGTCATCTGTTTTAAAGACTGCTGATTCAGCCCTGGTAATAGAGCTGATTAAGTAATTTACATTAAACATGTTAAGTTGTCTCAAGTCACAAATGTATATTTCTAAGAAAAAATATTGATAAAATCACATGGGCTTCAAGAGCATGCATAACACTAGAAGGGACCTCCCAGGCCCTCTAGTTCTGTTCCCTTCATTTGCAGGGAACCATGCAATGAATATTTATTGTAAAGGGTCCCTAAGAACATCCATTCTTGCCTCTTTCACATACCATAGCCACAGAGCACCCAATTAAACAAATGTCACAGCCTGTCATAGGAAGAGAAAAGGCACCACCAATCCTAGGAAGGGGCCATGCCCTGTGCTACAGCAGGAGGGAAAAAAAAACAAACCTTATCAGTCTAAACAAGGGAAAAATCCCTTTCGTAGACACTGAGTGTATGAGCAAAATCTACCAGCCAGGTACCTGAGAGATTTCCCAGTACCATTTAGGAGCACCAGTGCTCCCAAAACAATCTTGCTTCTAGCTGTGGCCAATGCTTCATAAGAAAGTGAAAAAACCCCCAGAAACTAAATGATGTTTCCTGTTGGGGGAAGGAATTCTTCATGGATTTGAAGTTGACCCTCAGAATCCTAAAGTATGGAGGTACTACATAGCTCCCAGATACAACCAACCTTCATGGAGGTCAGCCTCATGGGGGCATCGGACATGAGGATCTACATCTCATGTGCTCTTATTAGTACTCTAAGCACACCCTTATAGTATATCGTTTCCTCCATAAATATATCAAACATCATCTCAAAGAAATTAAGGTTTCTTGCCTTCTAATATTTAGAAGATTATTATTGAGAATTTCACTCTTCAAGGGTTTAGAAACAGTTTTTCATCTGTCATTCTATTTGTTCCATTCTTACAACCCATGAGATCTGAAAAAATAAGATTTATGGCCTAATCCAAACACAGTTGAATCCATGGAGCAACTTCTGTTGGTTTTATTGGTATGGGTCAGGTCCATGATTCATCTGGTGGGTGCATGTGTCACAGAGAATCATAGAGAAGCAGGGCTGAAAGGGACCTTCAGAGGTCATCTAGCACTATTCCCTGTTTGAGGCATGATCATTCCTATCCCAACAATCCTATACAATCCATGATCTAAGATTTTCATAAGACTACTGTCAGCTCTGGCACAGCACAAGACATGACATCCTAACGTGCCACAGGTAAAGCAGGGAACCACAGCAGCCAATGTCCTGCTTCTATAAAAGGTTATTAATATATGCTTGAGAGATCCCAGGTAAAGAGCCATCCCCCCAGCTGCAGTGGAAGGCAAAACCCCCCATAGTCTATACCAATCTGACCATGAGGCAAAAGTCCTTCCTGACACCAAATATATAGTGATCAGTCTGACCCTGAATTGAGGGGTAAGACCCTCTAGCCAGGAACCTTTGGCTTTGGTCCTAGCAGGAGCATTGGCACACTCAGTCAAAATCCCCAGCCTTGGCTGCAGTCAATTCCCAATGCCTTTGAGGAAGGCTTAAAACACCTCTGACACATGTAGCAGAAAGTGGGGCGGGGGGTGTCAACCAGGAAAGCCCAGAAGCATGGAAAATGCCCATAGTAGAACATAGCCTGTCATAAATACCTGACTGGAAGCAATGAGACTTCAGTACTGCAGCGTTTACAGATGGAGCCCTGTGTGTTCATGCAACACTTCATATAATCAACTGGCTGATTTCTGGTGACAGTATAAAAATGTCACTTAAAGCTTTTCTTTATTGTCTTGTTATTGAATATAGGTAATGGCCAATAATGAAATTCAATCCATTACTTTAAAAACTGATCAAACTGAGACTTTTCCAAATATAAGATAACAGCAGTCCAGAAAATTCTGTGTTGGGGATATTTTTTTATATAGATGATAGGTAGGCCAACTAGAGGGGAAGCTCTTCTTGACTTGCTGTTCACAAACACCAAGGAATATTTTGAGAATGTGAAGGTGGAAGGTAACAGATGACAATGACCATGAAATGAAAGAATTCAAGGTCTTAAGGGAAGGAAGGAAGGAGAGCAGCAAAATAAGGGCACTGGACTTCAGAAAGGCAGACTTTAAGAAACTCGGGGAAATTATAGGCAGAATCTTCTACAGAATCAGGGAATCAGGGAAATTGTAGGCAGAATCCAAAAGAACTGGCTCTACTTTAAGAAGCCCCTTTTAACGGGACAGGAGAAAGCATGCTATCACAATGCAACAGAAGAACAGGAAGTGTAATGAAAGGCCAGCCAGGTTAGACAGTGATCTCTTCAATGAGTAGAAACTCAAAAATGGATCCTACAAAAAGGTGGAAACTTGGTCACAGAAGAGTATAAGAGTATTTCAGGTGTGCAGAGAAAAATTAGGAGAACCAAAGAATAATTTGAGATGCACCTGGCAAGAGATGTAAAAGGCAATAAAAAGGGATTCTACAAGTGTGTCTTTATAAATAGGGATAGCTACCAAATGGTGAGTGCAGTTGGCAACAAAATAAGGAGTCAAACAGCCTAGTAATGACAGAACTGGCTTGGGATTATTAGAGAAGTTTGGTGCTTCAAGTAGGCAGGATCAGATTGAATGTATACTACAGTAATGAAGAAATTGACTTAGATAATTTCAGAGCCATTACCTATCCTTTCTGAGAACTTGTGGAGGTTGGATGAGGAGGACTCATTGGAAAAGATCAAATATGGTGTCTGTCTTTAAGAAAGGGGAGAAAGAGGATCTGGGGAATTATAGACAAGTCATCATGACCTTCATACTTGGAAAGGTCATGGAGCCTCGAGGAACCTAGAACATAGAGGAGAACAGGGTGAACAGGAACAGCCAACATAGATTCAAAAGAGCAAGTCACACCTGAATAGTTTGATTTCCTTCTATGATAAGGTGATAGGCTCTATGGATGTCAGGAGAGCAGTGAATGTGATATACCTTGCCTTTAGCGGGGCTTTTGACACTTTTTCCCATGACATTCTCATTAACAAGCTGAGGAAATACAGCTTAGATGGTAGTACTGAAAAATGGATGCGTAAAGGTTGGATCATTGTGCTCAATGAGTCATTAGTTACTCAATGTCTAGTTGGGAGAAGATATCAGGTAGGGTTCCCCAGGAATCTCTGCTGAGTCCAATATTGTTTAATACCTTCATGAATGATTTGGATGATGGATTGAGTTACACGCTTAGATTGATGACACTGGGTTGGGTGGAGTTGCAGGCTTTCTGTACGGCAGGGCTAGGATTCAGAATGACCTGGATAGGCTGGAGAAATGGTCTGCAATCAACCATATGCAACAAGAACAGGAACATAGTGCTGCACCTGGAACAAAATAATTGCAAACACAAAACACAGACTGGGAAATGACTGGCTAAATTGCAGTACTGCAAGGAAGTATCTAGGTGTTACAGTGGAGCAAAAACTGAATATGAGCCAATAATGTGCACTTGTTGCAAGAAAAGCCAAAAACATACTGGGTTGTATTACAAGGGGTATCACTGAAAATCAAGGGAAGTGATTCTTCTACTTCGTTCAGCACTGGTCAGGCCTCACCTGGAGTACTGTGTCTAGTTTTGGGCCCCATATTTCAAAAAGAATGCAAATACATTGGAAAGAGTTCAGTGGAGAGTAACAAAAATGATTAGAGACTTGTAAAGTATGGGTTATGAGCAGGGTTTGTATTACACTTTGATTCTTGCGGGGCAGGTCTGCAAAAAAATGGTCTGCTCATCATGATGCCCTAATAAGAGACCCCCCCCAGGTTATGATTTTCAAATCTCATAAGGCGGGGGGCTCTTTTCTCTAATGGGGGTGGGGAGCTCCCCCCCCCCCCCCCCAGCTTCCCTGTAATTCAAACCCTGGTTATGAGGAAAGGTTGAAAGAACAAGGGTTATTTAGTCAGGAGGAGAGAAGTCTGAGGGGGGCTTTGATGTAGTCTTCAAATACATGAAGGATGATTACAGAGGATGGAAATGGGCTTTTCTTTGTGGCCACAGGGGACAGGACTAGGAGAAATGGCTTCATATTGCAGCAGAGGAAATTTAGGTTAGAGATTAGGGGAAACTTTCTGATGATGAGGGTGGTCAAGCATTGGAACAGGCCTACCTAGAGAAGCTGTAGAATCTCCATCCCTGGAAATTTTCAAGAGCAGGTTGGACAGACACTTGTCTGTGAGGGCTTAGTTAGGAATGAGTGTGTCTTGAGCAGAGCGACTACACTAGTTGACCTAGATGAGGTCCCTTCTAACCCTGCTTTCCTCTGGTCCTATGAACATTTCTGGTGAGGGATTATAGCAAGGTATTGAGAATCCAGCTTTTGTCATCAGAGGCTTAATAGAACAGCTCTGCACTCTGGGCAGCTTTCTCACACAGGACAATATTGGTCTCTGTGCTGCTGGAGGTGATGGCTTGACCAGCCACCAGCTGCATCTGAGGCTATTTTTTGCTGCCCCTCCCCAAAGGTGGCACCTGGGGCTGCTGCACCAGTTATCCCCCTTAGTCACCCTGCTGGTTATTATTACCCTGAAAGCTATTTGTTTAGCAGGGAGTTTCAAAGGTGCAAAGGGTACTTAAGGTACCCATCTATATGGAAAACCTACCATGCTCCAGAGTGGTATCTTCAGGTCTACCCTCTGAACTGAAAGCAGTGTACCTAAATAGCACTACTATATGGCTGCAGAGTTGCATGTCTGGTTTTAGAACAAGGGTGGTTTTGGTAATATCTTTAATTGAACTAACTGAATAAATGGAAGAAATGTGAGACAAGGTTTTGGGCACCAGGTGCCTTTTCTCACTTTGTCCAATAAAAATATTAATTGAAGAAAACCCTTACGTCTCTCATAGTGCCTGGATCATCATAACTACAGCAACACTCCAACCGCCTCCTAGTTTTAGAAGGCAGCCTGCCTCTACCAGCTCAGTAGACTTAAGAGCATGATAAGTCAGATACCTAACTGCTACTGGGTAAAAGCAATGGGAGCTTGTTCCCTATCTGCTCTTTATGCCTTTGAAAATTTCTGCTGTGATGGGCACTTTGTATTGCTTTAGTGAATGTGTTTGATGGCAGCGAAGGATGAGGTTTCCAGGCTGTCAGCTCTGAAGAATGAAACCTACCTTTTGGGTGTTATTGGCACACTGAAGTTGTCCCTGCTCTTCTGAAGGAACAGCTTGCAAGACTGACTTTGAGAACTGTTGCTCATGCTAGTAGTTGCATTGACATAATAAAGATTAACTGTACCAATACAGCCTGAAATAGGGAGCATACAAGAGAATAAAGATAGTATGTCTGGGGCATTGAATATAGAGGCAGGATGAGCTATTGTGACTGAAGACTGGCCAGGATTCAGACAGTATCAGGATCAGGTCATCACATTGATGATTTAAGGCCTCTGTTGTCTTGGTTTAGACTGCTTACAGAAATGCACAGCCACACAAGATAGGGTAAATGATCAGGGCTTTTATTAACATGGCTTTTCAAACACATTCTGCTCTCACAGCTTAGTATTCTGTTGCTCACTCTTCCTCTCTGCTTCTCTCTCTTTGTGATGCATAGAAAAAGGAGCAGACTGTTCAAGTCACTTCCTGTGTCTCCCTTACCAGGACAGTGCAAGAGCTACTTAACTCTGATTTCCCCACATAAGCAAAAGAAGTTTAGAGATGCCCTCTCTAATATTCTTGCTTAATAACAGCATCAGGGCATATCATGGCCCTTCCATTTTGTAGTTGAATCTTTTCCCATGCTTGGAGTAAACATTGATTCTTGTGCCTCTAGATCAGGGGTGTCCAACTCATCCTACTCATGGGCTGGATGAGTCACATGGGGGCAGTCTATGGGCTGGATTCAGCCCATGGACCCTGGACTCCTCTCCACCTCATCCTGGTTCTAGTGCCTGTTACGGCTTCTTTAGACACTCTGGGATCTGTGTTACATGTGGCATCCTCCCTAATCAGATTGCGCTGCATGTCTGAGATCCATACTACATGTAGTGCCCCCCACAAATGGTCCAGGACTGCACTTCACATGGTGCCTGCTCCAGCTGGTCCAGGACCTGCACTGCATGCAGCATCTATGGTGCCATGTGTCATACTGGTCCCGGACCAGCTGAAGCAGGCACCATATGTGGCATGTGTCCTGTAAGGGACTGGGGCATAGGTTGTCTTGCCTAATGGTTAAACTACTGAAGGAAAGCAGGGGTCTGAGGCTGGGTCAGGGGGCAGGAGCCATATACTAAAACCAGAGGGAAGTTCAGAAGCAGAGTCCACAACACAGTTTAGGGTCAGGATCCAGGGATCAGATGCTGAGTACCAATCTAAGGGACAATCCACAGAGAAAAGTCTGAAAACAGAGCCAAACTGGGTCAGGAGCCAGGTAACAGAACCTCAGAAAAATCCAAACCTGAAGTCCAGAAAACCCCAAACCCAGGAGAACTGGAGTGCAAGAACCAGGAGGCTTGCCACAGAACTGTTGAGTAGCCTGAAAATCCAGGGCTCCAGCTGGTGCTGAATGGATAGGAAGCACTCTTAGTAGCCAGTCATGATGCTCATTCTTTCTGAAGTGGGACAGAGTTCATTAACTGAGATTTTCTTCAGACGTGGCTGATTTGGCTTAGGCTGGTCTGCCTGATCAGAGATCCTGAAAGCTCCCATTACCGGCACTGGAACCAATCAATTCAGACCCAGGGGCAGCACTGGGAGCTGGATAATGGGTATCTGGCCCATGGGCCATATGTTTGACACCCCTGCTTTAGATAGAGCTGGATGGCCCTCTGGTGATTGTGCTCGTCTTGGCTATAATTGAGTTGCCTCATCTTTTTGCTTCATAGCCTTTTACTTTTTTAACAAGTCTGTTCCTGGTGTGGATTGAGTTGAATTCAAGCTGGTGCCAGAGTCAGCTTTGCATCAGTGTACTGAAATTTCATACCAAAGTTATCAGTATTCTGGCATTTTTATTTTTTCATCTATTTAGTTGTGTTTTACTTTTACATGATCTTAACTCTAAGCAGTAGAAGGGGTGGCAATTGATTTGAATCCCCTTCTTCTTAGCATCTGGAAAAGTGAAGCCCGTGATTTCATAGGTGTGTTTCACTAGGTTAATAAATTAAATGTCCTTGATGACTTTCCTAGTATTTGCTCTTCTAAATGCTTTTTCTAGTATTTGCTTAAATAGTGACCGGTACCTATATTACAGCTTGTCTGTTGGACTCCGGGTAATATGGAGGGCTGACCCTTAGAAAATCTTTAATTCTCCTTGGATATGTGTTGTCATCCATTGTCCTGAGTGAGCTCATCATGAGTACTATTGTCTTGGTGTGATTTACAGCAGTGCTGCCTAATGTTGCTTAGTTGAGTTACTTCAAAAGCAACTGTGATAATCAAGAGTCAGCAGGTAGTGGTTTCCTCTGTGTTCAGATAAATCATCTGCAAACCACTGCCAACACTCTGCTAGGTGTGTCATGGATTGTAATAGGTTCCTTGCAGTTCTGTCTCTGCTGCTTTGCATGAATGTAGGTCTGTGACCTTTCCTTCTATTTGTGCATTTGTGTGTGTTAATAAAATGCTCCTCTGTTGTACAGTATCACACTGAGATGTCCTTCATGAATCTTTTTCAGGCTCTCTGGAAGCACTGTCCTTTCAGTACTAATCCGTTCTCCACCAACAGCTCTGTTTTCTGAAATCTTTGATCGCCCAGGAGGGAATTAATTGTTTTGTGCAGTCTATCTTGTTTCTTTTAAAAATTAATTGCATTATTGCTCTGTTTCACTATTTTGGATAGTTTATTTTGTAGACAATGGTTAGTCCTGTAGTATCATGTGCACTTGCTTTTTCTTTAAGACTTCTTTCCTCTTGTCCTTCTTGTCCAATTTGTCCTTTTCTGACCTTGTTCAAAAGATTTCAATTTCAAAGGTAGGGCCCCCTTTCCTAGCATAATTTCTAGTTCTTTTCTCAGCCTTGGACTCTCAGCTTATCCTCCCTGACTCTGGTTCATATCCCAGTCCAGTAATCTTGAACCCTGATTGGCCCCCAAGTCTGGCCACCCATTTCCCAGCACTGACAAAGTGTGCAATGTACTAAAATTTCTCCTCAGCTATAGGAATCTGCTTAATTACAGTCATCATGGTAAATGTATTATGGTACTACATTTGTAGATAACATAATTTTTAATGTCCTCATAGGTGCCTTCAAGCATATTGGGAAAACTTTCTTAATGTCCTTTGCTACGAGGTATACCTTAATGGATTCCATTACCATTAGGATTTTTTTATCAAGCTTAATGATCAAATGCTTTTATTCTTAGTACCTGTATTACTGATGTTTATTACATAGAAGTCTAGATGTTGCATTGAATTTGATATCTCTCCATGATACAGACTAGTTGCCATCTGTCTTTCTAGTTTCACTGATCTAGGTGAGATTTATGTAGTGGTATAGGCTAGACTTTTCCTTTTCCTTTTCCTTTTCAAGTATGCAGCTTTCTTGTACCCCAGGGTCAGTTTTATGAGTTATTTCTAGGGACTTAATTTGCTATTCCATGGAAACCATGAAATTGGCCAATGTCCACAAAATCTGCAAAATAAAATTTAAAAAAATCTTATTAAAAATAACATGCTGGCTCCCCAGTGGGAGCCGGTGGTCCTCATGGTGACTGTCTCCCAGCCTCACGGTCTGCCAAGGGGGAGAAACCACTGGTGTGAAGGGGTGCAGCCAAGATGGTTCCAGCCCTCCCCAGCATTTGCTCCTGATTGGCTGAAAGTTCTACCCCTTGTGTGGCCCTGCCTTTCTTGGGCAATTAGCATCAAGGGGTGAGGCCACACAACTGATGCCTCTTGGCCAATCAGTGATAAGGGGTGGGACACGATGAACAGCTCTCATCCAATTAGTGGTGAGGGTGGGGCCAAGTGATGGACAGCCCTCCTGGCCAATCAGCAGTAGGGCATGGCCATGGGGGCCCCTTGGCCAGTCAGTGGTGAGGGGTGGGCTTGTCAAGAAAAGGCCGCAAAATTGGCTTCATGCTCCGCGAGTGGGCTGTGAAAATCCCTTTCATTTGCCACAACTTAGGGTGAGCATCCCTAGCTATTTCCTCTGGACCTGTTAACTTGCTATCCTGTTTTTTATTCTGTATTGACGAAAAAGAGGCTATATCACTGATGCTACACTGCTTTGTTTGAAAGTATTCTGTAATTAATACTTCGGGTGTATCCGTGTATTCTTTTCTCTTTGCCTGTTTAACACCGTCGTGCAAAATGGTTTGCTTTGTAGCACTTTTGGAATATCTTCCCAAGTGCATAGCATTCTTTTTTCTTTGCATGATGTACTCAGTGTCTACTGCTATCCTGCTTTGCCTTCCTCATTCTGTGTTTCTTTTCTAATGTTGTCTGTGGCCAGTACCCTGCACTGTTGTCTCTTTTGTGTATGTGTCTGATTAACAGTCTGTTTTATCATGCTCACATTGTGATTGTTTCTTGTAAGCGCTTTCTTCTGATTTTGGGTGGTTTGTGTACTCTGACTGTTCTAATGGTTTTTTCTAATGTTAATTTGTCATTCATTAGTAAATTTTTGTGGAGTCCATTAAGGAATCCTAATAGGTCCCTGACTACTCTTAAAGATGTTTTTTCTTTGTGTGGAAGTGATTTTTCCTTGGAAAATGCTCACTAGCCCAAACAGTCTATATGGATTTTTCCTACCTGCCTGAATGAACTTAACACTAGAGGCCCATATTTGACAATTATCTCTGACTTCTTGAGCAATGCATTATAGAAAATAGGCAGCTTGCCCTGAAAAGATCAGCTCCATTAGTTCTTTCCATCTAGTTGAATTCACTGCACTGCTACTTATTTCAAAGTCCATTTTTTGCATTACTCTGCATTAAAGCCATACTAAGTTTGGTTTTAGTTCTGACAGCATGTATTGTTTTGCTTAAATTATTCATAGTTATGGAAAGTCACAAAGAATAGACTAAACTATACAGGATTTATATTTAAAAAGGTATTTGCAGGTACACTGTTTTTAATAGATCAGCTTAGAGCACACACCTTCGACCCACTTCCTGTGTCTTTCTTACAGAGACTTTGCTCTGGTAACTTAACTGCCTTTGTCAGATAATTTTGCCTATCTTAGATATAACAATGTCTAAAAACTAAAGCCAGGCAGATTCATATTAGAAATGTAAAGCACAAGCTAGGTGATTAGGTATTGGAACAATCTACCAAAGGAAATGGGACATTCTATATCTTCTAGCATCATCAGTTTAAGACTGGATGCCTTTTTGGGAGCGATGTTTTACTTGAACATAAGTTATTGACCTCAACTCAGAGGTTACAGAAGAAAGTTTTATGGTCTGTGGTATACAAGAGATCAGATTAGGTGATCTATAGGTTACTTCTGGCCTCCAGTTTGTGAATCCTCATCAATTGTTGAGTATAGCTGGCGGGCCAGGATATTTGGTCCAGTACATTGATTCATAGGGTGAAAGAAGCATTAAAAATGGCTAGAATATAGAATATCATCTTTCAAAATAAAAATTCCATACATCCCCTGATATGTCAAGGACCCTCCAAACCTGGAGAAAAATTGGCATTATTGCCAATATACATTTTTTTTTATAGTTCATGTTGATAAAATTGAGCATTTTTCTTATTAGTTCAATTAGAAATTTTCTTCTTTGTAAACAGAAATGAATTCAATACCGAGAGTTGTCTTCTGTTCTATGTCTGAGTGAGTTTGCAGTAACTGGAAAAAATAATAATATTTGAAATAATGATAATATAATTCTATCTTTCATCTTTACTGATTCTAAAACTTGATTTCACTATTTTTTACTAGATGATGTACCTTTTTAAAACTAACTTGTTTAAAAAGGAGAAGAAAAGAAAGAAAGTCATTTAATGGAAAGATGAATATGTATATTCTTAGGCCAGCAGAGACTATTATCATCATCATTAATATTTGTTAATCTATTGGTCATTGTGAATTGATAATGTGCATGAATAATAACTAGTAACTAGAGCAAGTTAAAATTCAGAATTGATATTCCACAAAGGATTTTCAGCCAGCTCTACTAATAACGAAAATCCTAACTCTCTAGCTTGCAGAAGTAAAGGGAATGCAGTTCTGTGTTTCTACAAGTTTTCTCTAAGTATTGAAATATGTATTATTTTAATGATAGTAACACTAAAAAGACTCAGTCCAGGACCCAGGATTGTTTCTAAAGAGATCTTTACTTTGCAGACAACTTTATTTCAAACCTGTCAGCCAGTAACAACTGTCTGGGGCTACATGGCTGAATGCACCTCTGAGGAGGAAAGTCTCTAAACATGTATAATATTTCCCTTGCGTTGTCCCAAGCACCCAGGGAAACAAGTAATAGATTCTTCCCTTGAGAAAACTAGTGGGAGCAAATTATCATGTCATCTTCTCAAGAATCAAAATTTGTTTTATGGCTATGCAATTAAGTTGAGTCACCTTTGGACAACTGACACTAAAGCTGATAACACACTTTTTTACAGAAGCAGAGTCAGACCCTAAATGTCATGAATATAAAACTTTTTAACAACTTTTATACTGGCAGTGATTGAACAATTCAAACCTAGTTTCTTACGTATAAGATATGTTACTAATTTGAAACATAGGATGTAAGATTTATTGTACAGAAAAAACCCAGTAGAATGACAAATGGAAATTCAGGCCTGGAAAATGTAGATAATATTAAAAATATCAGATTAATGGAAGTGAAGTGCAGACACACACAACCTGTGTATAAGTATAAATTTTTAAATAAAAATGGAAAAAGAGTAATTATGATCAACTAAAGTGCCTTTAGGGAAAATATAAAATTTACAATTAAACCTTTGTCACTAATGTTTTACTTATACTAGCACATTTTTATATGGTAATCTTTAATATATATTTAATCCTTTAATATAATATATTGCCAAAAATGACCATTTCAGAACAGGGCCAACTCATACACAGACTCAATTGATTACTGATTTACATCATCTAAGATATAACCCATTGTTAGCAATATTATTTTTAGATTTTTGTCCTTGATTATTGTTAGCGATGGAACCATTCAAGGAGTTAAATTATTCTTAAGCATATGAAATGGTATCAGAATCTGGGCCATAATAAGTAAAACTGGGCATGTATACACTTTGAATTTGATCACAGAATTTGCTCTTTATTTAATATCTATCTATGTGTGTATTCATGAATAAATACATTCTGGCTTTACTTAGTTCATAACAAAGCTTGGGTAATAATTCACAAGAATATTGTTAGACATAAGTCCAAAGCTTTCAGTATGCCCGGATATGAGTTGATGCAATGGATCCTTGAGTGTCCTAGTGCAATTATAAAACAATTATAAAATGCTATTTTTAAGGATAGTTTTGGAGGGGGATGTTTCCCATGCCATATCTTGCCTCAGAAGGATATGAATTTGGGTCTTGACCATGAAGATTTTCAGTGCTAGACTGGAAGGAGAATTTTGTGCTATGGAATCAGGAAACTTATGTTGCTTCCCAGCAAATGTCTGCTGGATTGAATCTATTCAGTGACCTGTATTTTGAAGGAGGTCAGGCAAGATGATCATAATGACCCTTCTGCCTTAAAGTCCACACAGGAATTTCAGATGGCACTAGATTCCAACCCACTTTGTTTAAGGAGCATGTCCATAGTCATTTGAATGTTTTAAGTTTGAGCATGAATGACTGAGATTTGAGAGTCCTAGGGCTAGACCCTTGCAGATCACTCCCTTATGCCCTGTTGGCTGCAGTGGCTGGGAGTGGAAAGGTAATTAGAAATAATTATATAGCAGTTTTGTTAATTTAATGTTGAGGTTAATAGATTTCCAAGCAGGGAAATTAATTACATCGATTTCATTGCTTGGGATTCTCTTGAGAATGTTCAGCTTTTCTGACTAATTTTCTAATGTTTAATTGCAGTGCAAATGCATATACTTCCAAAGGCATGCCATTCCAGTTTGGGACTGGGAGATACTGACAATATGTTTTGGCTTAGTGATACTAATTTCTTTCCTGGCAGCACTTTCTTGCTAAGATGTTTATAATTTTGTTTGCAGGTATGAGTTTGGGGATGGAGGGCACAGCAATATCAACCCTGAGCATCTGTGGCTCAGTTCCATGTAGCGAGTCTAGGAGCACAAACGGTATTCCACTCTGTGACCTACAAGGATTAGTTTGTGCCTTGCAGCACAGGTTTCATTCATCAGTTTGCTTTTGCTGATGGGGGTTGTAGCCAACTGAAAATTAATTACAAATGGGAAATATATATGAAGAAAATGGCAGCTCCATGCTCTCTGCTTCTGTGTTATGAGTTGTATTCGTGGGCAGATCCAGGCTTGCAGTGATGGGTGTACACCCAACTTAAAGAGTGGGGTGCATGCTCAGTTCGCTGACTGTTTTGTTTTGATGCTGTTTTGACTCGTTTCAAGCTCGAAACAGCAAAAACGAAGGGCTTTGAAACAGCCTTGCAATGAAACAAAGCCAGTTGAAACATTTTGCAAGTTTGAAAACATTTTAAATTTCAAAGCAGCCCGGTGGTGGGAGGCAAGGGAGAGCCACGGATGCACTCTGGGTGGCTCCTGATCCTGAGGCAGTGGCAGGTCCCTTGAGGAGCTGATTTTCCCCAGGACCTGCACCAGAGTCATTCGGAGGATAGTGTGGGGCCTGGAGCAAATTAGCTTGTGCGTGGACCAACTGCTGCCCTAATATCAAAGAGATCAGGGCAGAGCCAGGTGCTGGCATGAACTGATTTTCCTCGGGCCCCACACCATACCCAACCCGAGGAGGGTGCGGGGTCCAGGGCAAATCAGCTCATGCAGGGATCCACCCCCACCCTGGCATTGCACAAGCTGATTTGCCCCGGGCCCTGCACCAGAGCCAATGGGAGGAGGGTTCAGGGCCTGGGGCAAATCAGCTGATTTGTGGACCCACAGCTGAGGGAAGAGCAAAGCGCACCAAGCTCTGGTAGTGTTTGAAAGTAGGGACTCTGGGCACATACAAGCAGGATGAGACCACTCTGCTTGCAGAGATCACTTATGACTTAGTGGGATTAACAGAAACCTGGTGGGACTCTACCCACGACTGGGCGGTACACATTGAGGGCTATAAGCTATACAGAAAGGATAGAGTGGGGAAGAGAGAGGGAGGGGTTGCGCTCTATGTCAAGGAGCGTTATACATTGACCCTTATCAAAATGGAATCAGAGGAGGAGAAAGTAGAAGGATTATGGGTTAGGATACATGGAGGTCAAGGAGAAAGGGATTAGGTTGTAGGGGGTCTGCTACAGACCCCCGCACCAAGGGGAAGAACTAGATTTGGAACTCCTGAGGCAGCTCTTGGAAACCATAAAGACTAGGGAGGCGGTAGTCATGGGGGACCTAAACTACCCTGACATCTGCTGGGAGATGCAAACAGCAAATTCCCACCGTTCATGCAGGTTCTTATCCTGTGTACAGGACTTCCATCTGATGCAGGAGGTACATGGTCCCACTAGGAGGAATGCCTTACTGGACCTGGTATTGGCAACAGGGGATGACATGGTAGGGGACCTACAGATCAGTGGTCACCTGGGGGACAGTGACCACCAAATAATAGAATTCATCATAAGGCATAGAGTGGGTAAGGTAGCTAGTAGGGTGGAAGTGCTAGACTTCAGGAAGGCCGACTTCAGCGAACTCAGGCGTTTAGTCAATGATGCACTGCAGAGTAGGAGATTTGGCGAGATGGAAGCCCAGGAAGTGTGGCTGTGCCTTAAGTAAATGATCTTTTGGGCACAGAGGGAGATGATTCCAATGCAGGGGAAAAGGGTGAAAGGGGCCAAGAGGCTTCCTCGGCTGACCAGAGAAATCCAGAGCAGCCTAAGGGCAAAAAGTGGGGCATATAAGCAGTGGAAACAGGGAGAGCTTATTAAAGAGGAGCATGCCTCCTCAGCTCGCAGTTGTAGGGAGGCAGTTAGAAAGGCCAAAGCTACCATGGAGCTGAGGATGGCATCCCAAGTTTAGGATAACAAAAAATTATTTTTCAGATATATAGGGAGTAAAAGGAAAGCCCACGGTGGACTAGGACCACTACTGAATGGGCAAAAGCAATTGGTGACAGACAGGGGGGACAAGGCTGAACTCCTCAATGAGTTCTTTGCCTCAGTCTTCCTAAATGAGGGGCAAGACAAATCTCTCATTGTAGAGAGGCAACAGCGGGACACCAGACTACCAAGTGTTGACCCTGAGATGTTGCAGAGTCACTTGGAAGGACTGGATGTGTTTAAGTCGGCAGGCCCAGATGAGCTCCATCCGAGGATACTGAAGGCACTGGCCAATATCATTGCACATCCACTGGCAAGAATATTTGAGCACTCGTCGTGCACAGGACAGGTCCAGAAGACTGGAAAAGGGCCAATGTGGTCCCTATTTTCAAGAAGGGGAGGAAGGAGGATCCAGGCAACTATAGACCAGTCAGTCTCACCTCCATCCTTGGCAAAGTCTTCAAAAAGATTATTAAGGCTCATATATGTGAGAGCCCAGCAGGAAAAATTATGCTGAGGGGAAACCAGCATGGGTTCATAGCAGGTAGATCAGGCCTGACTAATCTAGTCTCATTTTATGACCAGGTTACAAAACACCTTGACACAGGGATCGATATAATTTACTTAGACTTCAGGAAGGCCTTCATTATGTTATCCCACCCCATACTGGTGAACAAATTAAGAGGCTGTGACTTGGATGAATACACAGTCCGGTGGGTGGCAAATTGGCTAAAGGGTCGTACCCAGAGAGTGGTGGTAGACGGGTCAGTATCAACCTGGAAAGACGTGGGCAGTGGGGTCCCGCAGGGCTCAGTCCTTGGACCGATATTCTTCAATGTCTTCATCAGTGACTTGGACGAGGGAGTGAAGTGTACTCTGTCCAAGTTTGAGGATGATACAAAACTGCGGGGAGAAGTGGACACACCGGAGGGCAGGGAACAACTATAGGCAGACCTGGACAGGTTGGACAAATGGGCAGAAAACAATAGAATCTGATTTAACAAAGAGAAATGCAAAGTGCTGCACCTAGGGAGGAAAAATGTCCAACACACCTACTGCCTAAGAAATGACCTGCTCGGTAGCACGGAAGCAGAAAGGGATCTTGGAGTCATCAGTGTGACAAAGTCATCAGAAAAGATAACTGCACTTTATCATGCATCAGCAGATGCATGACAAACAGAACCAAGGAGGTGATACTTCCCCTCTATCGGGCGCTGGTCAGACTGCAGTTGAAATACTGCGTCCAGTTTTGGACACCACACTTCAAGAGGGATGTGGATAACTTGGAGAGGGTCCAGAGAAGGGCCACTCGTATGGTTAAGGGCTTGCAGGCCAAGCCCTATGAGGAGAGACTAGGGCACCTGGACCTCTTCAGCCTCTGCAGGAGAAGGTTGAGAGGCGACTTTGTGGGTGCCTATAAATTCATCATGAGGGTGCAGAAGGGAATTGGTGAGGCTCTACTCACCAAGACGCCCCTGGGGGTCACAAGAAATAATGGGCATAAGCTAGCAGAGAGCAGATTTAGATTGGACATTAGGAGGAACTTCTTCACAGTTAGAGTGGCCAAGATCTGGAATGACCTTCCAAGGGAGGTGGTGCTCTCCCCTACCCTGGGGGTCTTCAAGAGGAGGTTGGATGGGCATCTGGCTGGGGTCATCTGAACCCAGAACACTTTCCTGCCTATGCAGTGGGTCAGACTTGATGATCTATTGAGGTCCCTTCTGACCCTAACATCTATGAATCTGTAAGTGAGCTCAGAGCTCATAGTAGAGTAAGAGTTCCAGCAGGAGCTGCTAAGAGCTCACTGGCATCCACGATCACAGCAAGGGATTATGGCCATATCCCCTTCAGCTGTGTGGCATATAAGCAATGAGGTCTCTTCACTGAGCATTAGGGCTGTGAGAAACAGCATCATTCCACTTTGACTTCCATTTCAGCATTTCGATGGAACAGTGTTTCATTTTGAGTTTTGTTTAATTTTTCAAGCACTGTTCCGTTTCGTTTCATCGAAACTCTTTGGCTGTTTTGATGCTGTTTTGACGTTTCGCCCATAGCCAACACTGGGAAGATCGGTGCCGCCACTGGCCCCAGCTGGCAACACCAGCCTCCTGTGATCCAGGAGGCAGATCAGGGGCCTGCACCCCCGGGAGCAGTCTGCTGGAACGCTACTCTGCTATGAGCTCTGAGCTCACTTGTATGGGGTCTTTCCAGAGTCCCTGCTTTCAAACACTACCAGAGCTTGGTGCTCTTTGCTCTTCCCTCCCTTCTCCCCTCTCCCCCCTGGGAGGAAAGGGGGAGATGGGATGACCAGTGGCAGCATGGAGCTTCCTGAGCTGAGTGAAGGCAAAGGCTGCACATTGTGGGACATTCCTCCCCTCCTTTCCCCTGTTTCTGAATTCAGTGGGAGGGGAGAGTGAAGAGCAACAGGCTCCAGAGCTGTTTGAAAGCAAGGGACTCTGGGCACAGCCTGTGCTGATCAGTAGGGAACTTATTAGAGCTCACATCATATCATACAAAGCTCCCAGCAGGAGCTGCACTGAAGTGCCTGTGAGCTCCAAGAGCTGACTGCACATATGGAGCTCAATAGTGACTCATTCAAGACTATTGAGACATGCTGGAAGTAGTTCAATTTATTTCTTGGATAGAAGTATGATGTAACTCCAGGACTGGATTGGAAGGATTACTGGTTGAGAAGTCGAGTCCCGTAGGGAAATCATAAGTCAAAATGCACGGCTTTGAGCGGAAGTAGTGATTAGGGAATAAGGGGCTTGTTTACATGTTTTGCATTCTGGTGTTCTTCATTATTTAATCAGGGATGGTTCTGGCAAAAGCAGTGCATCCACTCTGCCTTGTTATTCCATGTTCAGTGGTTTGTCATAGAATATTAGAAAATGAGGGTTGGCCGGGACCTCAGCAGGTCATCTGGTCCAATTCCCTGCTCAAAGCAGGACCAGCCCAAATTAGATCATTACAGACAAGGTTTTGTCCAGCCAGGTCCTTTGACTTACTGTGCCTACACCACTCATGGGACAGACATGCTTCAAGCTGTGCAATGTTCCATTTTCAAACCACTGCCAGAATGGGAAACATGCCCAGACATCTATGTAGAACTTGTTCCCCAAACTTTTAGTGCTGGGACACTTGCAGTAGAGGCGCATCACCATTATTTGCTTTGTACCCCTCATTATTGGTCAGTAAGGTGTGGACACTCCTTCACTAATTGGGGCAATATCTACATCTCTAATATGGAGAATATCCATAAATAAATGTTCATTTACCTTTAGGAATTATTGGTCTGCTCTTAGCAGGGAGTGCACAAGAGATCATCAGTTTGTGGACAGATGTTGAGCTGCTAGTAATATATGTATAATCTAAAAGGTGCATTCCTAAAGATAAAGAAGAATAAACTTGTGGTTAAGGCACTGAACTGAGATTTCAACTACCTGGGTCCAGTTCTTCAGTTTCCATTGCAGATTATGTGGCCTTAGCCAACATCCTGCATCTTCCCTTCTGTCAGTGAGGAGGGAAGAGAAGTGGCATGTAGTGCAGGAGAAGCAGCCAGAGATTCATTGCTTCTGGAGACGTTGGCTTGCCACCTTTTTTTGCCTTTGAAAACTGGTACTTTTTTGGTTGCTCGACACATTAGCTGCAAAAAAACTGAAGATGACCTCTTTCCCAGTAGCGAACCTCAAGCTGCTGCTCTTGTTCCTCTGCAGCTGCTCAGGTCTTCCCATTGCCGGAGCTGGAGCCAGAGCCAGAGCAAGCTCCAGATCAGGGGAGGTTCAGGGTGGGGGCAGTGTCATATTGCCCAATGCACAGTACTGCCCATGTCTATTTAGACTGTAAGCTCTTCAGGCTAGCAGATATTTTTTATTTATTATACCTAATACAGTAGGCCCCGAGTTTCAGTTGGGGGACTCTACTCATGATCGTAATACAAACAGTATGACACTAAAAAGGAATGGGAAAAGAGAAATGGTTTTAAAACAGTAAAGAATAATTGAAAATTGGGGGACTACACAAATTCTGTGTGGACAGCAGCCTTCCATTTCATTTTCTTACAGACTTTTGTTGTTGTTGTTTTGATTTGACAGATGACATACTCCTAAAGTATGAAACAGAAGAGGAAGAGCACAAATATGACTATGTGGATGAAAACTTAATTGAAAACATCAGAAAAAAATTCCAGGAAGGCACATTGCATGGTAGAACATACCCCCCAAAGAAGAAAAGGGGAGGTGAGTATGTCCTATGGTGACTTACACATGTACACAGATGCAGCATAACATGCCATAGGTTTGATAGGAATCAGCACTGGTCATGAAGCTGAGAGTCTCTACCTCAGTATTTTCAGAACAACTCAGGGAGAGCAAAGCTGCGGCCAGTACTACGGTGTGTGACTTGCTGTCTGTGTTAAAAATTACAGCTTTGTAAACAGACACCATCTAATGCATAATTGAACATTGACTTTTTTTTTAACTAACTGTTACAAACAGTAGAACTATTTTATGCTCCCACACCAGTAGTTCTCATCCTTTTTAGATTTAGGGCACTTCTCCATAACTATTTTGAATTTGGTGGCACTCATGACAAACTAGTGTCCTTCAGCAATATGAAGGAGACTTAAAATGAGAGTCAATGGGTGCCTATACATGTACTCAGAGGCAGGGAGGGCATTTTAATTTTAAATATTAAATACATTTAGAGTTGTTCCTGGAGAACTGCTCTAATTAAAACAGTGTCACATGTATTAAGCCCCTGTGTGTTTAAAAATGGCCATGGGACACATTAACCACATTAAAGCTTATCTGATGAGCTTTACTTAAAGCACCCCATAAGCCATTTTTAAACTCTCAAGGCCTTACATGTGACACTGTGGCAATGCTAACGCATTCTAATTAGAATGCAGTGCAGATCCAACGCATTCTAATTAGAATTCTAATTTTAATGTGTCAGAGCACATGTATACGTACCCAATGAAACTCAAGGAGGCACAGTTTTAGTTACCCCAAACCATCAGTTTCACCTAGGCACGAGTAGTATATATACCTAGAAGTGAGTGAATTGTTTCTGGTATGATGGTTTCTTACCAAAATCTGCATATCCATATTAACCCAAGCATTTAATGAAGTTGCGTTGCCTCAGCCAAATTGTCTTTGTCAAAAAAGCTAAACAGGGGAAAAAATGTGGCCAAAAAATGTTTTGTTTCAACATTTTTGAAACAAAACCTTTAGATTTGAAGGGATGAATTGTTTAAAAATCAACTTCAATTTCTTAAAAAAAGACACAAAGTATTTCTGGTTGGGTTGAGCCAAACATTATATTCAATGCAAAGTGAAAGTTTATTTGATTTTTCAGGATTGACAGTGAACCAGAAAAATCAGTTATTCATTCTGCCCTACTTATATCATTAATTTGAGGTGGAGCTGGATTCAATTGTGGTGGAATAGGAGACAGACCTCCTAAACTTCTCTATCTTCTAATACCATTTCTTGTTTTCTGGCTTTCCCTCCTGGTTTCTCTTTCATGCACTTTTCTCTTAAGCCAATACAAAATGCAAGGACTGATTTTTTTTATTGAGAATTCGTAGGGATAGAACTTTTCCTTTTATCCATGTGCCTGGAGATCTGATAGGCAGAGCAGCAGTTAGTTTGTTCCAGTTCCTATAGCTATATATGGGGTAGATGTCTAAAGGTATCTACCCCCTTACTGGCAGTTGGTATATGGGCTGCAAATGAATCCTGCATTTCCTATCCTCATGCCTATGGCTGGTTTTCACAGTACCAAATCCTCTTTTCTCTCTGTTCCATCATTGTAGCTTTCTGCGACCCCTGTGCCTGTGCTGTGATAGTCTCACATGACATGGGAGAAGAGGAGCTTGGAGGTAGTGAGTGCAGACAGCTTGGAGTCAGCTATGTGCTGAACAGAAGACTGGGGAAGAAGGGTCATAAAAAGTATGAGACTGGAGATAAGACTGTAGACAAAATGTACAGTACCCTGCTAGCCAGAACTGTGCTCAGTAATGATTTTGGCAAACATGGCTGTACTGTCCTATAGACAGGGCCTAAGAAGGCATTGTAGAGTAAGTTAAACTTGCCAGTGAAAAGGGGGAAAAAATAAAAAGGACCTTGGCTTTTCACCTACAGGTATCCAGACAGAAATGTTCCTTCAAGAGACATCATGAGCCTGAGGGCTCAGCCTCTAATTATATCATTTACTGCTGAGACATCAGCTCTTTTAAGCCTTTATTCACCTGCCCTTTAAACTCCTTGTCAACACAGAAAGGGTTGCACTTTATTAGTCATCTGGTTTGATGGCTTTAGCAAAAGCATGAAAGAGAAGACCTTTGCAGTCTCTAAGGAGATCTCTGTCAGAGCCTCAGATTATGAAATAGACCCATAAATTATCTTCTTCCATGGCTGACAAGGGTAGCCCACCCTGTTGAAGATCATTAGATAGCCAAAGAATGTGCAACTAACTCTCCTAGTTGGTTGAGTCTCCCCTTGACCTTCAGAAATCTTCCAGCAGGCTTTTATTTAGCATCTACAATTTCTTCTAAGCTTCTGCATGTGCAAGTCAGCATGTGTGCATGCAGGAAAATATGTATTTGATTTATATATGAAGATTTATAGTTTGTGTGTTAAAAAAAAAGTTTCCATTCTAGTTATAAGGGGCTGTTCTTAACATATGCCCCTTGAAGTTGTGCCACTGGGCTACTGGAACTACAAGTGAATTAGTTACGTGAGCCTTTATCAAAAAGATGATTAAGTGAAAGATATATAAGAAACAATGGTATTCCTTTCTGCCAAATGTTTAATTTCTTATTACTGTAGTTATACCGTAAGATCCCTTTCCCATTACTTATCTCCCACTCACCCTTTCAGGTCTAAGTGTCATTCATTAATCTCTTCCTTTGTTTTTTAAAAGTTATTTACACTATCCATATCCAAGTGAAATTCATAAATACAAATCACATACCAACACATCTGTTATAAAATACTTCTTAGGCACTCAAATAGAAGTAAAGCATTGCAATTTAGCCCAGGTCTCAGCTTCAACCCTCAAAGGAAAACAGATTTTACATCTGTATTTATTTTTGTTTATATTTCAGTAGCTCCTTGATAACTCTCATCAAGATCAGAGCCCTGCACAAGCATATCCTAAGAGCCTCTGCCCTATAGAGCTTACAACCTAAGTAAGCAAGATAAATGAAGAGAAAAAGAGGCAAAGTATTTTGCCCAAGGTTACTGCTATGCTAATTTCAATGCAGTAAAGGTCTCCAGAGCCAGTCTCTAGTATTAACATGACCTTCTCCCTGTACTCCACTAAGCAATTAAATGAGATTCAGGATTCTAAGTACAGGGACTTCAGCTGGCAACAGCCCCCACTAAAAATCTTTTCAGCCTTTTAGTAAAGGTCCAGGAAAAGAAGGAAAAGGCAGTGAAACCATTTGTAATCTAAAGTGCAGCTCATATTTTTGGGAAATAACATCATTTATTCCCTTTTTCTACACTGAGGTATTATAAGGAAACCTCTCTGTCAGTCTCTTAAATATTTTTATGGATGGTATTAACTGTCCATTTTGGTGGGAAAGAGGACGTTAACTAAGAACTGGACCTGTTGTCAGTGCTCTTAGTGTCATCCTAGTTCCTTGAAAGAAAAAAACACTAGCACACATACGCACCCACAAGCAGACAAGGGAAGCAAAAAAACAGTAATGAGAAAAAAAATGCAGCATCTGTCTCTTACTTTTAACCTCACTACTGCAGTAGGGTAGGCATAGATGGCATCCTTATTGGCGTTCTGTGCTGCAGAAGGGGAGGACACAGCTTGGCTGGAAAAACACTGGGTGTAGTAAATGCTGTTGTATAAGCAAGAAGTATTGTTGTTGGTCAAGCTTATTCCATTTGTTGAACTGACTTAAGCTGAACTTGCAAATGAACTGCTGTGCTGATACAAGGTGCATCACCACAGGGTGGAAAGAGTGACCAGCACAGTTCTACCAACATTTCTGCCTTATAGACAAGCTCCGGTGTACAAGAGCTCCTTTTCCTGGCAGCTGCAATTAGTGCAATAACTAAGGGTGGGCAATGGAGGCATAAGCCCCAGGTGCTGAGCAAGAGACCAGAGTAGGGGATGTGCTGGAATCGAAGTAATTCTGCTGCTAGTCCAGCAGCTACAGCCTTGGGCCGTATGGAGAGGATCTAGGAATTAGGTGGTGATGTCAAAGAGGCTCTCAAGTCCTGGCAGGTAAGTTCTGCGGGGGGAAAGAAGGAGAGGGTCAAGACAGCAGGGGGGAGGTCATCCTGCCACAGAATTAGGGGTTGTATTCATCCATTCAGCATGGCATTCTGTGGCACCTTTGGGGAGCAGGTGAGAGGTTTAATTCCTTAGCTGGGGGACCCCTTCTGCCAGATAGATGGCAGGACCCTAGAGCTGCACTGGCTCTACCCTGGTCGTCTTCTCTTCTCTGTGGAGATCCCTTGGGTCCTGGACACTATCTGGAGCCTCAGGTTGCCCAGGGCAGCAAAGGAGCTTGCTAAGCCTCTGATGGTTGCTGTCCAAATGTAAAAGCTTCTAGTTTCATTGTCATTCTTTTGTTTGCTTGCAGAAAAGCCTGAATAATACTGAAGTTCACCAGACATGACTGCAAATCTGCATGCGTCATACAGAGAGACCATCCATAGCTACAAGAAAAGTCAACTCATGAATGAAAAAGTGTTCTTTTCTGACTCATGAAGATCATTTGAGCCCATAATTTTATTTATATATATATATGGGGGGGTGCGCACGCACACACATGTATGAAATGGGCCATATTCAATTGGGATTTAGATTCAGATTTGGCCCAAATCAAAGACAGTGATTTGATTCATTGATTCAGTTCACTATCCCTGATTCAATTCGGCTGAATCTCAGTCTGAAAGTTCAATGCTGATTTGGAGTATCAGTGATTCAGCCATAGACACAGCTTTAAATGTTTTTTCTACATACCTCGAAGCACCAGGCACGGCTCGTGAATGCTGCAATGCTGGGGCAGATGGAGCATCCCACAGGAGTTGGAGAGGGGAGGGGGCCCATGTGCTTGGTGATGAACCCGGACGTGGACCGGACATACTACTGGGTCTGCTGGGGAGTGTGCTGGGCCCCCCTGCCCCACCCACACTCCCCAGCTGGGCAATCAGCCGCAGGGGGACCCTGGGTGCTCCCCCTGACCCAGGAAACACCAGTCACTGAGCCGGGGGGGCACCCAGCACGTTCCCTGGTAGACCTAGAAGTGGACCAGAAGTGCTGCTCCTGTGCGCACTGGGGAGCCCCCTGTGCTCCTGTGGGATGCTCCATCTGCCCCAGCATCACAGCATTCACAGCCAACTGCTACCTTGAGGTATGTAGAAAAAACATTTAAAGCTGTGTCTATGTCCGAATTGCTGAATCTTTCTGAATCTCTCCAAATCGATTCAGAGGGTTCCAGTTCAATTTGGACAGATTAAAGGGTCTTCTGATTTGATTCAGATTCAGAGATTTGGCCACCGAATTGGGCCGAATCATATCAGGAACTGAAACTTCGCACCGCCCTAATATATATAGATATATAGATAAAAATAAAAATATAAAATCACCTGCAAAACTAAATTGATTTTAGTTAATCCAAAATAAAAAGTTAGTATCTTGGGACCTTTTGAAGGACCAAAAAAGGGTTCCCCTTCAAAATAGTTATTCAGAAATTCAAATTGTTATGCCAAATATCCTGCGTTTTTAATGTAACCAAACTTCCCATTGTTTTCCTGGGTTGTTGTAGGTCACATGCTACAAACAACTTCTTTACTATGAAACTCTACATAATTTCAATTGATTTAATTTGGAGGTGAGGGTGAAAAGGTTGAAGTCCTTTCTATACATGTAATACCTTTGCAACATATGCCCACTGAAATGAATGCAACTACTTGGAGTCATATACTATTCAGTAGGTTTAAGGGTGGTACGAAGTGCATTTCAAATATTTTGTGCCCTTGCAGTGGGTTGGTTGGTTGGTAGGTTGAGAATAAGTAGTTTCCCCAAGCTATTAAGAATCATAAACACTGGGCCTGGATGGTCTGAAGGGATGGTGGGAGGGGAAGAGCCAGGTTTGGCTACCAGGTTGCTTAAAGCTAGGATTGGTTTGTTGAAAAGAGAGTAAAGAAAAGATGAGTAAAGGCTGTAAGTCTTTGCCCATCCTATGCATTAAGCTGTGTGTTGAGGAACATGTGGTACTTTTCAGGGTGGTAGCACTTGCACACCCCTGTGGACTTTCTTGTGCTCTGGGGGAGCACTTAATTGCTTTACAACCATGCTAATGGCCTGTACGAAATAGGCACTATTAGGTCCTGATCAGCAAGTCTGACCTCTAGGGAAATAGTTAATGCCCTCTAACAAAGACTACCCCAGAGGAGTGAGGATATGTGGAAACCAGTATATAATATTCTTATTTTTTAGGACAATAGTTTGATCCAAATGTTTTCTTTATTATAGATATTTTTGCAAAATGAAAAATAAGTAGTAATACAAGTAAGTGATGGTTGAAAGGTTTGTAGGCTGCAAAAACTACTCAACAAGCATTCATTTATGCCTTCTCACCATTCTGTTAGTATCCTGGAAATATCAACTATGGTGAGTGCTTCTGGTAAATTAGATGAGCTATGGTAAGTTAAATCCAGCTGAGACTGTATGATCAGTGCTGATGCAGATGACATACATTCCCTACTCACATTGCAAAACAAATAAGCACTAAAATGTCTAAATAATTCTTAAGAAAATCACTTTTCTAGTATTCACGGTATTCAGCAGTCCATTTTAGAAAAAAAAATGATGGAATAGATTACTTATCTCTGTCATGTATTAATTTAAGATTCCTTTGCATTGTTTTATGTTAATTTAGTCAGGCTAAATGTTCATTTTTTCTATAACTGATTGTAATTTATTTGTAAGTTATACCAGTTAGTATCGAGTACTTTGGCTGCATGCACATGTTTTTATGCAACACTGTGCATATACATAGTTAACACAATGGATAGTTTTGTATTTCTGTATTGTAGACGTATTTACTGGCTAATATTTTCTTTGCAAGTTTTTGAAATACTCCTTAAGTATTGCACAAAAATCAATATTTCTTTTCTTAGCAGGTGAAAACAGTTCAGTTTGTCAGATCAGCAAATTCAGTCCTCTGTATAAATAAAATGAATTTATGCTGTACTTTATTGGGTTTTTTCCTAGTATGGGTATGATATTTCCACCTGATAGATGGCCTAGAGATAAAGGATGCATCATGATCTACTGAAGCCCAAGCCGCAGAGATCTGTGACTTTGGTACTTCAGGATAAAAAAATTACAAAGCCATATCTCACATTTTTTACAGACTACCTCCAGTGGGGTATTGAGCACCCTCCCCTCTAGTGTCAACAGGTATTAGAACATCACAGGATCAAACTGTTATAATAATTGTGGGTTGTTTTACAGCATGCTAATAAACAGACTTTGATCCATTTTGTAAAAATGATATCTTAGTGATATGAACATGTATGTATTGAAATAATAAAATAGTTGTCTTGCAGCATTGATGATGCGTAGGGGGTGCACACGGCCGCATACCCCCTGGAAGTTTCACAGTTTTATAGTAGCAAGGGTCAGGAAGGACCTTAACAGATCATCTAGCCTGACCTGCTGCCACAGGCAGGAATGAATGCTGGGTTCACAAGACCCCAGACAGGTGATCATCCAACCTCCTCTTGAATTTGCCCAAGGTAGGGGCAAGGATCACTTCCCTGGGAAGTTGGTTCCAGATTTTGGCCACCTAACTATAAAATATTGCCTTCTGATCTCTAACTTAAACCTATTCTCCATCAGCTTATTACCATTGTTCCTTGTCACCCCAGGTGGTGCTGGGGAGAAAAGGGCTCTACCTATTTGCTGATGATCTCCCCTGATGAGTTTGTAGGCAGCCAGTCTCCCCTCAGTCTCCTCTTGCTGATGCTGAACAGGTTCAGGTCCCTCAGTCTCTTCTCATAGGGCCTGTCCTGCTGCCCTCTCACCAAGCGGGTGGACCCTCCTCTGAACCCTCTCCAGGTTGGCCACATCCCTTTTGAAGTGTGGCGCCCAGTATTGGATGCAGTACTACAACTGCGGCCTGACCATGGTCGCATAGAGGGGGAGTATCACCTCTCTGGACCGGCTTGAGATACACCTTTGGATTCATGACAAGGTATGGCTGGCCTTGCTGGTTGACTCCAAGATCCATTTCTGCCTCTGTGCTTTCAAGAGGGGAACTCCCCAGCCTGTATGTATGCTGTGGATTCCTTTTCCCAAGGTGCAGCACCCTGCATTTGTCTACATTGAACCCCATCCTATTCTCATCTGCCCACTTTTGTAGTCTGTTTAAATCTATTTGCAGCCTTTCTCTCCCTCAAGTGTGTCCACCTTGCCCCACATCTTAGTGTCATGAGCAAACTTGGACAGTGTGCTTTCCAACCCCCTGTCCAAGTCGCTGATCAAGATGTTAAACAGTGCGGGCCTGAGGACCGAGCTCTGGGACACCCCACTGCTCACATCTTGCCAGTTTGAGTACAACCCATCCACCACTGCTCTCTAGGTACACCCCATCAGCCAATTTTTAACCCATCCAACTGTGCAGGCATCAATGCCGCAGTCGCTTAATTTATTGATGAGGATGGGGTGAGAGACAGTGTCAAAGGCCTTCTTAAAGTCTAGAAAGACTACATCCATGGTGACACCATCATCCAAGGATTTAGTTACTTGGTCATAAAAGGCAACCAGGTTGGTCAGGCAGCACCTGCCTTTAATGAACCCATGCTGATTGCCCCTGAGCATGATCTCCCCAGCTGGCTCCCCACAGATGTGCTCTTTGATAATTCTCTCCAAGATTTTCCTGAGCACTGAGGTGAGGCTTACAGGCCTATGGTTACTTGGATCCTACTTCCTCCCTTTCTTGAAAATTAGGATCACATTAGCCAGTTTCCAATCCCCCGGCACCTGGCCAGATGACCACGAATGCTCATACAGTTGGGCCAAGGGCTGTATGAGAAACTGGAAGGTGCCAGTACAAGCGCACTTCCAGTTTTGCCACTGGCTTGGTAATCAGCTGCTGAGGGATCCCCCACCCCTGGTTGGTGATTGGCTGCTGGGGGACCCCCCATCCCTGGTAGGTAATCTGGTGCCTTCCCCCTCCCCCCAACTCGGGACAGGGGCAGGGCACCAGACCATACCTTGCAAAATGTTCAGCATAATCGTTCATCAAGACTTCTTAGCTGATATTGATTCAAGTTAGATTGCTGCTCTCCAACATCCCAATGTGCTTTGTCACATCTTCTACCCTCCTTCACAGGGAGGTATGCTAGCACTCAGCCTGCACTCAGCTGCTCCGGCTGAACACCCAACAGGGCTTTCCCTTGGTTCATCCCATTGATCAAGCACAGCCCCTCTTCCCAGCCCTGCCTTCAGCCACCTGTCAGCTGCAGGCAGGTGTTAGGGATCTGAGGTGTCTGTGTCCCTTGCACAAGCCCTGGAACTTAAGCACCTAATTCCCCAGGCATTCCCCTGTACCCTCAAGAGTTCTGGCAAAGACTTTAGTACCGAACATTGATGCTGCCCTGGGATGGTACAGTTCTACCCCAGTCCATGCAGCCATGATGGGGACCTAGGCACCAGTGGAAACACAAAGCTCCTGTGGGGAAAGGGAGAGGAGTGGAGGTGAGTAGCCAAGCCAAGCCCACAGCCAGCAGGGTGGGGAGACAGTGGTATGATGATGCCCTGCCAGCCCAAAGTCCTTTGTGCCAGCCTGTCTCCAGAAGACAGTCCCTGGGCCCAACCCCCTCTTTCCAGCTTCTGGGGGTCAGCAGCTGCTACAGGCCATTCTGGTAATCACAGCCCTCTCCCAGACTGTCATGGCTGAAAACCCCACAAGGAGGGGTGGAGATGGAGAGGTGTGGAGGGGCAGTGAATTACCTTGCCCTCAACACTCAAAAATTAGCCCCAGACCACTAATTGCTTCAGAGGTTTCAATCTCACTGGGGGTGGCGGGGGGGCTCACTCTCCCCAGCCTCCCTGCACTGCATATGCTTGACCCACCATGCCTGGTCTGTGCACTCTGCCTCTTCTGCCCAGACTTTGCAGAATACCTCTCCCCTAATCTTGCAAGTGTTGTGTAGGATGATGATGCCAGTGATGAGGTGTGGCAGGTTGTCCTCCTCTGCTACCTTGAGGCAGCTGGAGACACACTCTACAGTCATGTGGCATCTGCTCAGGTGTTATTTGGAGTGCTACTTTTGGTAGCCACCTGCCCCATATAGGTCTTCATGAGCTGGATGTAGGAGGGTGTAATCTGGCTCCCTGATGATGAGGGGAGTGATGAGAACACTGCTGCCACTGATGCTGGGGACTTCAGCCCATTCTCCATCATCTGGGGGAGAGGGAGTTATGGAAGATGTGGGCGGTGCACACCCAGCTAGTGAAGATGTGAGTGAAATGGCCCTGGTGGTCAACACCTTACAGAATGTTGGAGAAGTAGCCCATGTAGTTGATGAATGCCCAGGTGCCTTGAGGCAGGCAGAGGATGGGGATGTGTTTGCCACCCATGGCCCCCAGGCAGTTGGGGAAGCCCATGCTGCAGAAGCTGCTGATAACCCTTGCAGATTGATGAGGCAGATGAAGTGGTTGGCCAGGATGTCCTGGATGACCAGACATACCTCCTGGATGGCCTCTGTAGCTGTGGACTTGTCCACAGTGAAATGGTTGCCAACATAGCAGAGACTGCCAGGTTGGCCAGTTTCAAGACAGTGATGGCCACATACTTCTCTGAACAGAAGGGAGGCTGCATGCTGTTGTGTCATGTAGGGGGCCAACTGGGTAACCATGTCTATGAAGGATGGCCTGGTGCATGCAAAAGGTCTGGACCCACTGTTCATCTTCTCAGGTGTCCAGGATGATCCACTCTCACCAGTTGCTGCTGGTGGTGTGGGCCCAGAATTGGTGCTTGATGGTCTGGAAGTACACCCCAGCATCCATGGTATCCTGGGTGGCTTTGTGCTTTTTGGCCATGTGGAAGTCAGTGGCCCAGTCCAGGATGCTTGGTGGATGCAGGCCCTGTGCAGGACAGCTAGCAGCTAACTCATGGGCAGGAGGCCACGTCCCTTGATGACCAAATGCCAGGTCATGTCCAGATGGCTGCACATGATGTCCTGGAGCCTCCAGCAAGAGACTTGCAGGGCAACAAGAAACATACATTACAGATTTGGGGGCTTGGGCGTGGGTGGTGAGGCACAGGCAGGCGGTAACACAGAGGCACGTGCAATTAACAAGGGAGGGCACTCCCTCTGGGACTTTTCTGGAAGCCCCTGAGTGGGGTGCAGGGGAGGGTCTACAGTAAGGTCAAGTGGAGTTGGGGACATGGTTGCCCACGCCTTGCAGCCAATCGCGGTGGGGCCCAGTTGCTTGTCTGCACTCAGCAGTTTCTGACAGCTTGAGGAGCCTGCAGGGCACACTGGGAGGCATGCAGGAGCATGCTCCAACTATGGGCGTCCACCAGCTCAAGCTGCTTGTGTGTTCCCCACAAGGGTAAACATGTATACTGTTCGCTTCTGATCTACATTCAGTTGCTCAGAGAAAACCATGTAACTTAGCTTGATTTCTCCCCCAGTTTTTGAACTTCTGTACATGGCCTTAGAGACATTTCAGTTTCATATTAATGAGTATTTCCATTAGCTGAGTTCTCAAAGAAGGCTTGTATATGTATGGAGTTCTTCAAGAAAAACTTTTCTATGTGTAGGAAAGTTCGTAGTAAGATGACATTTCCCACATATTCAGCCTTTGTGCCTGGTACCATAAGAAAAGCTTTTCTTCCTGCATTCTTCTTTAAATGCCAAAGAGCCTTTTGTTTAAAAACTATGTGCTGCTGCTTTGTGTGTCAGATAAATCCTTATCTACAATGCTTTTTCCAAAGAGAAGCTGTTGTTCAGGCTTGTTATCTCCCCATTTAGCACATTTGATGCTTTAGTTCCCTCTCTTAAGTCTGCCCAAGTGTCATTTTAATTTTTTGCTGTGCTGCCCCTCTTTGCAACACTGTCACCACATTAATACCCTACAGTCTTTCAGAAGAGAATTTCTTTTCTTCCATTTCAAAGATTAGAAGCAGGGGATATCACTGTCTCCCCTATTCCTCCCTACTTTTTTGTGTAGAGATGTTGTGAGTGCCTGTGTGCCTGCCAGTGATAGACTTGACTATTTGTCTCTCCTCCTGGATTGCCTTTCCATCTCACCATGAGAGATCCTTCTCTCTCTCTCCCCCTCCTCCCTCCCTAGTTTTTCTTCTGAGAGAGAGAGAGAGAGATAAATAAGTAGGCAGAACGTAATTAAGTGGTTGCCTGTGCTTTCATCCTGCAGTGACTTTTGCATGTGCTCCCCTGTACACTTCTGAATTCCCCTTGAAGCTGCTTCTGTTGCCGTGAGAATAGTGATGCACCTGCTGCCCACTCATGTCTAACCTCAAAGAAGCAGCAGAGCTTGCTTTTTGAAAGGGGATAGTGGGGTGGGGGCTGAGAAACTTTTTTTTTTGCATCCTCCCTTTTCCATCAGTGTACCCAATGCCTTCATAATTTCACTGCTGTGTTGGGGACAGATTAAGGGGTTGGGGAAGGGTGAGTGACATTTATTTTCTGGGGCACTTCATATATCAATGACTTGTTAGCATAGAGGCAAGATTTCTTGGATGTGATGCCTTTTATTGGGCTAACTGTGTTGTTGGGAAAGATCTGAAACCAGCTTTTGAGCATAAGTGACCCTTCCTCAAGGTACACAAAGATTGCTAACATGAAGAATCCCTACTATCTCTAATTCCTCTGCTATCTTTTCCCACAGAAGGGAAGTACAGTTGCTTGTTGCATTTACATCTAGTCATGTTACACCTGTTTACATTTTCTAGTCCAGAAACTTGGCTATTCTTTCTGAAAATTAGGGTGTTTTTTTTCCTCAGGCCTAGTTTGAACAAGCTTTGTCTGCCCTTCTGCACATAGTCTGAGCCCCCTCATGCTCAGCACCCATCAGGCAGCTGATATTTATTGTTTGACATTGTTGAAGAGAAGGGCTGGTAGGCATTAAGGATTCTCTTTGTCCACTGTAACTGTTACCCTGGGGAACATGACTTAGGGATGGACCAATTTTAAAATGTATTTCCTGTTAATTACAACTTTTAATTCAAATTGATTAATATTTTGTAGCAATCATAAACACCTTGTAGCAATGCTCGCCCTAACATACCCCCTGCCTCAGTTTCTCTAAAGGTTTTTTCAAACTCCCTAACCCATGAGCTTCTCACCTCCCTGCTGGGGCACCCCTCTTGTAGCTGGGGCAAAAATTCAGGAAAGATATCCCTGCCTTCCTTCCTCAGCTGTTGAAGGACTCCTACTGACTCTCTGAGGCAGTTCATCATATTAAATAGTGCAAATAATCCTTAAAACTCTGAACATGTAGTCCATTCATTTTATAAATAAATTGATTCATTAATTCATAACACACAGAGCTAGATCCTGAAAGGGGTGTGGGCACTACAGTACTGAACATGGTAGCACATCACTATGAATGGATAGAGTCACAGCAAGTGGTCCAACACATCACTACAAAAAATGGAGTCCAGGGTCACTCCTATTTTTTTAAACATAGTTGGAGTGCAATCTGGAAGCCTGTTCTAGGTGCCTCAGCACCATATACAGTGCATGGGGAAAATCAGCTGTCCTAGGCAGGCATGTCTTCTGTCCCTCTATTAACATCTCTTCAAGACTTCAGGGACATGCCTCTTTTCATCTAGGACCCACAGCCAAAATCCCATTACAAAAGGTAAGGGTCCATCTCAGCTCTTTCCAAAAATAAGCAAGAGCCAGTCTTCTCCTAAAACTCTGGATGAGGAGATAATGGTGGTACCTCATTTGTATAATAGCCTGGGGACTAGGCTGCAGAAGATCTGAGTTCAACTCCTTTCCCAGCTTGAGGAGATTCAAATCTGTATCTCTCACCTCCCACAAAGGTGCCTTAATCACTATGTAAGTGGCCAAGCTCTGTGGGGAAAGCCTCCAGTCCTCCTGGCAAAAGATATTCTGTGCTGCAGGAAAGAATTCAAGATTCACTTGGAAAGAAAAAGAGGGGTAGAATGAGCAGGAGACTGAAGTACAGTAGTTAGAGGGCTCTTGTGCCAGGGGGGAGTCCTGTATTCTACTATATGTTCCCAGGCTGCTGGGTTGTGTAGTTTCTTTCCCCCAAATTTCTGAAATTTTCAATCGTCCTTAAGAAGCTATTGATGTGAAGAAATAGCTTCTTTTAGAAACATGTTCTGCATGAGCATTCTAAATGTAATAAGTTCTGCTGTACCCACCATTGATTTGTCTAAGCATTTGTGTTGTCAGCTTTCTTCCGC
>NW_017728918.1:103044009-103081952 GCF_001723895.1 Crocodylus porosus | reverse complement strand
CCGGGCAAAGACTAAGTGGAGTTGAATCTAAGTCAAACACAGAAAAGGTCAAAAATTTGTTTTCAAACTTTTCTGAAGCACAATCAGCTTAGTATTTTAACAGCTGGCAGCTGCAGTAATTACTTTTAGATTATACATGAAATCTGTTGAAATATAATTACTCTGATCTATGAACCAGGTAATTAAGGTAAAAACTCCCACATTTTCTTAGACCTCATTAACTTATTTCCTTTGAAAATTGTTGGCTAATGACAGTACATTATGAGTTTATCCATAAAATGACACTGAGTAATTGAAACCTTTGTCCTGAGACATTGAAGGAAAGCACAGCATTTAACTACTTGATGTCTTGATAATTATTTCTTAATTTCTAGTACAGATATCAGTAGATGACACCCAAATCTGGGGGGCATTGATCAGCCAAGTGGTACAAAAGAAGGCAGAGTTTTCCTCATATCCTTTCTTTCACATGGCATTGTTTGAAATTCAGAAATGGTTCCTCTGTAGTGCTGAGTGCCCCTCAGCACCCTGAGGATCAAATCCATATTTTAGGACCTGCTGAGCATTTGCAACAATCTTTAGATTTGGTGCTGATGCTGAGCAACTGTAAGGACTGAGCTCGAGGAGAACAGAGGACACCTTGCAGGTATAAGGCAGCATTTGTTGTGTGGTTCCAAGAGCAATCTTTGCACCTCATGATCCTCAGCTACTCTGGGCCTTCCAGTGGTGTAACTGGCTGGGGAGATAGGGGCAATCAGACCCCAGTCAACTTGTTGGGGGGAGAGGGTGAGGAGGCAAATAAAAGTGGCTGCTGCTGTGAGTTTGCCTTTGCAATCACAGCAGCAATCAGAGGTTACTGCTTCCACTTTGCCATGGGTGCCTGACCATGTCCCTACATTGCTGGGGCCCTTGCTATAAATTAGGCAGCCCTGGTGACCTACTTACACTAGCTTCCTATGTGCAATTATATGGGAAAAATTCTTGCCTGCAGTTCATATAGCACTGAGTGTTGTAGCCCAACCTCCAGCTTAGATCCCAGCATACCATATAAAGGTAGACCTTTGCTTGCTAGCAACCTGTCTGTCTTTCACAGTGCTGTATTGAAGGATTCCTCACTTAACTGCAACTTAGGGTGCTAGAGCTCCTTTTCACCACACCACCACTTTTACAGAGCATGAGAAACCTTCAGCTGAAGTGAGGAGTTCCTATCATGGAAAATATTTTTATCTTTGTACGTCAGGGATACTATCATTCAGGGAGTCCTAGAGTCAGAGAATTACAAGGTAATATGTGTCTTCTAAGTGTTACATTGGTTTAAAAAAGAAGACCCATACACTCCACATATTTCATATTCCAAGCAGTGATGAGTGGAGAAGGCTGTGTTTGGATCTGGGTAACATTTGGATTTTAAATAACCAAACTTTTGACTTGACTGTGACAAAGAGTTGCAAGCTATTGCCATAAAATGACGGCAGTCTTATAACAGAACTGCTTTCCATCATCTCAACCAAAAGGCTGGTAAGGATCCTGCAGTCTTGCAGTCCCACGCAAGAGTCCACTGGACCATGCTCCCGGCCAGACGGATACCAGGTAATATTTGCTTTACCATCTTTTCTGTGACTTGCATCAGAGCCAGTTGAATTAAAATCATGACACTCCCTTGACTGGATGTGTATGTGTTTGTGTGGATATTCTAGATCACTGCATTCCTTAGGAAGCCTGATCTGGCTCCCTCATCACTGGTTTAATCCATTTGGAAGTTGTGCTGCCTCTCCGAAGGCACTTCTGTGTGCCTCAAGTCCCCTTCCAAGCACACATTCTGTTGCCAAGTTAATGTCATGAATTTATTTGTATAACAAATATTCTGGACACTGTACACACACATAAAAATATGCATCTTTGCTTCAAAAAGCTTAATCTAATTTAAGACAAGATGCAGCAAGTGGGTGTGATGAACAGGAAGTGACAGACAGCACTTGGGAGAAGGGAAGAAGAGGTTGAATCACATGGTTAGACAGAGAAGCTATTTGCACAGCTGGATGGGTATGAGTTAATGTTTTCTTTCCATAAGTAAAATACATTAAGCCCCTGTTGGTTATCAAGAAATAGCTGAGTTGTGCCAGTTGAATAATGTCAGTGGGACTTGATGGGGTTAGCACAGTCAGGATTTGGCTTGGTGTTATGGACCGAGGCATTTCTATGATGTAAAGCAGTATACAGGGGACCTACCGGCACCAAAGTATTTAAATTGGAAAAGCTGAAATTTTCAAACCTAATTGAAGCTGGCTTGTAAAATATAGCATCTGCTGTCACAGCTGAATGTTAAGCCAATACACTGTATTTTTGATCACAGATTCAAAATATGGTCCTGGTTCATTGCCCTTTTGACCATCAGAGACCAGACAAATGACATATATGGCAAGACCACCAAATGCAGAAGCAAGAGTCGCCATTAGACTTCAACTGGCTTTTATTGCATTTTTTCTTCATTATGCATTCATTTATAAGGCAAATTCACTGCATCTTCATTTCTGTTTTCTTTAAGGAATGTTAATCATGAGAAAATGAGCTAAATGAATAGGAGCAATTAGGAAAATTAGGAATAATGATATTGATTCATGGCACACATGTAGCTACTCAGGAAATCCTGTGTTAAGAAGTGAATTTGACCAGATCACCTAAATGATTAAATCCATCAGGCTCATGTTGGAACTGTGCTTTGTCAAGAAACCAGGTGCAGACAGAACAGCTCAGCACAAACCTTTATATATTCCCACTGCATCAGGTGTCATGTTCCCACTTGAAATCAAAAGTCGAATAAGACTTCGGCCTGCTGCTCTCCCTTCTTCAGTGGACATAGCCATTCTCCAGAATGCTAGGAAGGCTCCTCCTTGGAAAGAAACAACAAGAAATATTGTTCAATCAGCTCAATTAAAACAGTCTGTTCCAAGTTTCAGTACATTTGGGGCAAGAAGACCATCTCTGCTAAACCCTAGTTATAATGTTTACTCTAAGCCGTTGGGGTCCGGGGATGGGATACTCACTCAGACCTTCATGCCTTTTGTGTTCTGTCCTTGAGTCAGCATTCAGTAGAGACCAGTGGGGTGATAAACAGCTTTATCTTTATTGGGAAACAGGCTTCAGGACCACATGCACTTGTACCTTGCAGGGAAAACAACCCCACTAACCAAAGCGCACCCACAGGGCATCAGGGCGAAAGACTGCACCATACCACTGCTGGCCCCTTAAAGGTACGTTCTATACACCATATCACCCTTCTTAGCTCTGGGAGCTTCCTCTTAAATAGTTGAATGTTCATCAGTAGCTACTTTAACTCAGAATGTTTCAGGATCGTGGAGTCAGAGGTTGCTAGTGCTTTACTCATTGATGGGGTCTAGCCTTTACTGCTATCCCATTACATAGTCCTTGTACTTCACAGACAATCTCACCACACGTTCACTCTTAGTTTGCATTGTGTCATTAGCTGTCTCTGTGGGTACTGGTGGATAGTTGGAAACATAACAAAACTCTTGCTCTTGGTGATCTGGTTTTACTTCTGATGTTTGTTCTGCTGCCATCTCTCAAGGTGCATCAACATGTTCTGCTGGTACTGATGAGTAATATCTTCTTAAGTGTCTTCTGTTCCTCCTGTAGACATTACTGGAGGAGGGGTTTACCACATAGGAATGCAGTTCATCCCCTTTTTGCCATAATGGATGCTGGTATCCAACCTGTACTTGTTTGCATCCTTACTTTCTTCCCCTCTCATAGAGGTGGCAAGAATGTAGCTGTGTAGTCACAGTGCTTTTTTTGGCACCTTTGAAGTTTCTGCATTTTGTGGGAGGCATTCGATGGTAGTCTGGGAGTCAGCATGGCTGTTGTAGCAGGGAGGGTACTGTGCAAAAATATCCCCATCAGAAGCTGCGCTGGAGCATACTTAAGACCCATAATGGGCGTGCTCCGGAATTGGGTAAAGCCAGATATAGATCAGAGCCATCCTGCAAAGTTGTCTTAAACATTGTTTTGATGGTCTGAACCATGCGTTCAGCCTGACCATTGGATTGTGGATAACCTGGGCTAGAATGGGTGATGGTTATGCCCCAATCAGTCAAAAATTGCTTCATCATGTGACTTGCAAATGGCACATGATCACAGACAATTTCTTCAGGTATGCCATGGTGAGCAAATACAGACTTCGTTTTGGCTGTTACCATGCTGGCTGTCTTGTTGGGCAGGTGCAAAACTTCTGGGTACTTGGAGTAATAGTCATCTGTTATCAAATAAGGGTCAAAAATGTCTGTTGCCAGTTTTAGCCAAGGCAGGTCTGGGATGTCATGTGAGATCATGGGCTCTTTCTGGGTACTGGGTTGGAACTCTTGACAAGGCCTGCAATTTGCAATCTATTGCTCGATGTAGGCATTCATCTTAGGCTTAATACATGATTTGACAAGCTCATGCTTCTGAAATTGTATGCCTTGATGGGACAAGTGAAGCAATGACAACATGTTGGTCTCACCGCACGTGGAATGATTATTTTTGGCCCAATATTGAGCAAATAAATCATCCTGAATCTGGATTGGTCTCTAGGAGGCCAGTAAGGTTTTAGTTCAGGTTTAACTTTTTTTTGCCTGTTTGGCCATCCATTAAGCTGCTGGGCTTTAAGGACTTGTAGTTCCCTGTCAGCCTTCATGTGCTCCTATAACTGCTGAAATAACTGGCCACTGAGTGGCTCTGTTTCAGTCAGATTGTGAACTAGCTTTTCTGAGTGGAAAAGATCAGGTTCAGGGGGAAGAGCAAGCATTGTGGCTTCGAAAGTGTGTCAGTCTTTGGTATAGAGAATCTGGATGTCATATTTCTGGAGCTGCAACAACATCCTCTGTAGCCATGCTGGAGCCTTTCCTATGGGCTTCACAAAAATTGCTTCCAGGGGTTTGTGCTCTGACTGGACCCATAGCTGGGCACCATACACATATTGGTGGAACTTCGCCATGGCAAAGACAATTTCCAGAAGTTTAAGTTCTTTCTCAGTCTGAGCTTAATTTCTCTCAGACCATGTTAGAGCCCTCAAAGCATATGCAATTGGCTGCTTCTGCTGAAACAGACGTGCTCCTAGGCTATCTTCGGACACATTGGCTTGGATTTCCAGCTGCTTTGCTTGGCTAAAGTACCTGAGAACAGGTGCCACCGTGATGGTTTGCTTGAGCTTCTCCAGGGCTTCCTGATGCTCAGGTCCCCTTTGCCAAATACCGTCGTTCCTGAGAAGTGCTCTCAGCGGTCCCTCAGGCTGGACTCATGCAATGTGTTGTGCCAAGTACTGAATGGTTCTGAGGAGTCTCTGAAGGCCTTTTTTGTCTGTTAGAGGGGGCATCCTGTTGATGGCTTCCATTTTGTCATCATCTGGTTTGACACCAGCTTGTGAGAAGATATGGTCCATATACCCAACGCTGTCGACTAAAAACCGTATTTTGTCCTTATTAAACTTTATTCCTTTCAGACATGCTCTCTCCAGGACTTGTTTCAGGATAGTGTCATGCTCCTCGTTGGTAGCCGCTGCAATGAGCATATCATCCATGATTATGTGGATTCCTGGAATGTCACTGAAGCACTCATGATTCTTCTGTTGGAATATTTCACTAGACGACTTAATACCAAAGGGAAGGTGATTGAAGTGGTACCGCCCCCATGGTTAAAGGTGCATAGCGCTGCCAATTCCTCATCCAATTTGACTTGCCAGTAGTCATCCTTTTCATCAAGAATAGTGAACAGCTTTTCACCTGACAAGCTCCTCTGCACATCCTCTATGCTGGGAATAAAGAAGTGCTGCCTCAACACTGCCTTGTTGAGGTCTCATGGATCTAGAAAAAGTCATAGCCATCCTTCTTTTGTGTGATTACATGGCTACTGACCCAGGGTGTGAGCTTAGTCATCTTCATAATGACTGTCATAGCTTCCAGCGTTTTGAGGGCAGTCTTCAATTTGACGAGGGTTGCATAGGGAATTTTTCTACACTCATGCACCACTGGTGGTACTGCCAGGTCAACACAGATGTGGTGGGTACTGCGAAATAGGCACTACACTTAGAAAATATCTGGGTATAGTTTGAGAAGGTTTGCCTTATTGTCAGGGTCATTCCATGGACTCTTCTGATGAGAGCTAAGGTGGTGCATGCCACCCTACCAAGTAATGGTGGGTCACTATCGTCAGTTATGTAAAAAGTTAAATCAGATTCATTAGCACCAGATTTGCAGTGTGCAATGATTGCATCTTTTGGTTGGATGAGTGCACTGCCAAATGAAATCAATACAACATGAGGTTAAGTCTTGTGTATTTTGCCTTACAGAGCCTTTACTACGTTTACTGGAATCGTGTTTGCTTCCACTCCAGTATCTAACTTAAAATAAACTGGCAAATTAGCAATCATAACTGTGCTATACCAGGCACCCAGGTTATCAAAGGTCTGTAAGTGCTGCTTTACTGACATTGTGCCCATTAGTGCTATGTGAAGCTTTGGTTCCTGATTTGATTCGGTGGAGATTTGGCCTGATTCAGTGGCCAAATCTTTGAATCCAAATTGAATCGGGGACTCTTTAATTTATCTGAATTGAATCAGAACCGTCTGAATTGATTTGGAGAGATTGAGAAAGATTCAGAGATTCAGACATAGACACGGCTTTATATGTTTCTTTTACAGACCTCTAGGTAGCAGGTGACTCGTGAATGCTGCGATGCTGGGGTGCATGGAGTGTCCCACAGAAGTGCAGGGGGCTCTCCAGCATGCTTGGCCACAGACCCAGAAGTGGACTAGAAGCACTTCCGGTCCACTTCCAAGTCTGCTGGACAGCACGCTTGGGGGCATCCCTGCACCTCTCCGGCTTGGCGACTGGAAGTATTTCCAATATACTTCTGGGTTTGCTGCCGGGCATGTAGATGCCCCCCCTCACCTCAGTCCTGTGGAGCACTTCACCCACCCTAGGATTGCAGGGTTCACAAGCTGTGCCTGTTACTTCAAGGTATGTAGAAAAAACATTTAAAGCTGCGTCTATGTCCGAATCACTGATTCTCCGAATCAGCACTGAATCTTCAGTTTCAGCTGAATCGAAACAGGGACAGTGATCTGAATCAATGAATTGAATCACTGTTCCTGATTCAGGCCAAATCTGAATCAAATAGGGCCTGTTTCACACACCCTTAGTGCCCATATGTAGGGTACTGACTCCGTTTTCAGACTTTGGATCCTCTCCCTTTGATTTGCACATTTTTGCAAAATGGTTCACACCAGAGCATTTGTAACAAGTTTCCCTGAAAGTTGGGCAGGATCTAGGCTTGTATGTGCTTCCACACCTTTTGCAAACTTTGCCTTTTGCAGTTTGATGACCCTCCTGTGAAGTAAACTTCACTGGGGGCTTGTTTTGCTTTTGCAAAATGCAATGGCAGTTTTGCTTTTGCTAAACTGCATATAGATTTGCTTCTGCAGGCTGGGCACTTGTGAGAGCCTTTGCCCTGCAGATATCCACAGCCTGTGCTAGGATGAGGAAGAGGTTTTCCAGGAGCCTTTCCCTGAGTTTGCTATCAGTTATGCTGAAGAGACAATTTTGTCCCTCAACATAACATCCTCAGCAGATCCAAATTCACAATGCTGTGCTCTATTTCTGAGCTCTGTAACAAAATCATCTATGCCTGCAGTCTCATTGTATCTAAGTTGCCAGAACTGATACCCTTCAAAGTCAGGGTTTGTCCTGGGTTCGCAGTAGTTCTTGAAGGCTGCTAGCACCTCCTGTAAGGGTTTTGTTATTAGGGTCTGCAAATACCCCTTGCATGTTGTTGTAGATTTCAAGGGCTTTATTCCCAATGCAGTGGAGCATGACTGCAATTTTATAATCCTCTGCCTCTTCCTTGGCCTTTGTGACTGCAAGGTATATTTGAAGCTTCTGTTCCCATCTGCTCCAATTCTCCCCAAGATTTGCAGTAAAGGACGATGCTGATGGAGGTTTGACATGCTCCGTTATTTATTTATTTTAGTTGCTGGTGAAAGCTGTAACCTCCTTAATCAGGCTGCTGGTGACTCCACCGAGAGACAGGTCACTTATGACATGGTATAATGTTTACTTTAAGCCATTGGGGTCTGGAGATGGGGTATTCACTCAGACCTCCATGCCTTTGGGGTTCTGTCCCTGAGTCAGCAGTCAGCAGAGACCAGCTGTATCTTTACTGGGAAACAGGATTCAGGAACACACACACTGACAGCTTGCAGGGAGAACAACACCAACCAAACTGCACCCACAGGGCATCACAGGGAAAGACTGGACCTCCCACTGCTGGAAAGAACATTCCATATACCACACTAGTGCTATACTATGATATGCAGGATATATGAAAATCAGAAGTTTAATGCCAGGTAATAATCACTTATAACTGTGTAGGGAGAGACAAACCTTTCTTTCAAATCAGTCCACTGTGTCTTGGCTTATGAGCAGTCCCACATTCTCAAAAGGCATCTCTTCAGCAACAGACTACCTAAATCCTATTCTCACCAAGCCACCAGGCCTCGCTACAGACCTAGATGCCAGCTGTGCCCCTATATCAACACAGATGACATCATCACTGGACCAGACAACATGAACGATGATACTTGGAGTTTATTCATCACCTGGTCCTCTACCAACAACATGTATCATCACCAATTTACAGTGCCTTTCTGGTGTTTACAATGGACAATTATGAGACCTAGATGTGAAGGAATCAACAGACACTGATTTGATATTGGTTTCAGAAAGACACACAAGCTTATGGCAGAACAACTTAACATCCCTGGAACTCAAAGCAACTGTTCTTAAACAACAAATCTTTAAAACCAAATCAAACACAAGATTGTGGAACAAATTCACCCATAGATTGTGTAAAGTATGGTCTAAACAGATGCTCTGGATTCTTTTATAGCCCTTATGTTCCTCAGTGGATTATAGCCTTTGTTTATTCCTTTTGATCTCTTGACCCCAGCCATGCCTCTCTTACCAGTGCCCACTGCCCTATCCTTTCTTCCCCCTTTCCCTATTGTTTGTGTTTAAATTACTTTATTCCTTTTTATTTAGTACTCTTGCTCTCTGCAAGACCATTCTTAGCATCTGACTAAGTAGGCTAATGACTATGCCTTTCAGAACAAGTTAGTCTCTAAGGTGCCACCTTGCCACATTTTCTTCCTGCCTTGCTTCCTAGTCTGTAGTTATGATAACGAGGTGTACATCTTTGACTTACTAAAGCCAAAAACCAGGACAAACTATATGTATAGTCTATAGGGCCATAGGTATGACCAGATTTGGAAACCATGCATATTGGAATTGATCAGAACCTAACACAGATAGCCAATAGGTCTATAAGTATAGTTCCTGGCTAGTTAGAAAGTGGGAAATGGAGGACAGAAGTGAGTAGTCAAAACTAGAAGGCAATCAGGACTGATTTATTGCTGAGCATGTCTGGTTTTATTGCCTATCTATGTAAATTTTTTTGTATTTTGTTTCAAGTCTCTACAACTTCCACATAACAAAAACATATTTTGTAAAAGACGTTTATGGGATGCTGTACAATCATGGCGTTATACACACTTTCCTTCTCCAGAGCTTACATTTCAGTGACCCAGTTCTGTGAGGTGCTGAAAACCTTCAAGTACCATTACAGTTATCAGGTGTACAGAAGACTTGGCACCTCACAAGAATCATTCACCAGCTTGTAGCATCAAGCTACAAAGATGAACCAACACAAGTTAAAAGTTCATTTGAAGCTGACTGCTAACCCCCTGCTTCCCTTCCCATGGCCATGATGAACCAAGTTTCAGTCAACTCCAGACTTACCGTCTAAGGGCTTTGTTACATGGTCATTTGGGGAGGCTTCTGGAGATATTAACACCTGAATTGTCTTCACATTAACACCTTAAAGTGGTTTTAAGACCTGGTTTTATGGCTCAGAGTTGTGCCACTTCAGAGCAGGATTATCTTTGATCCGCACTATACAGCTCCTGTTCCATTAAGATGTGGCCACTCCCCCAGATGTTTTGCCCAAGTTGAAGTCCTCCATTATCCCAGGATCTCTTATACTGCTGCCTGTAGAGCTAGTATGGAAGCCTGTCCTGGCTAACCAGCCCTCTAGTGGCAACTTCTAGTTCTGCCCCTGCTTACTAGGCCTCTAGTCTAGTAGCAAGTCATAGCTGTGCAGGTTGGGGACAGTCAGAGAAGGTTTCTAGACTAAGGGTGTGACTGCTTTAAACTCCACGCTAGCACTAACACCTATCAATATTTCTGCAGCTCACAGCATAAGGTGTACTAAGACCCTAAAACTCATTGTCTCACTTTCCTGAGAATGCAGCTTTTCAGACCCCAATCCCTGCAGTGGCTCCAGTCCCAAATCATATGCAACTCTAAATTCTAATCCTGACACACAAAGCAATCACTGGGCAAAACAGCTTGGCATCTCTTCCTTAGCTGTACACATAATGCCTTTTTCAGGAAGAGATCAGACAGACTAGATCTTATCAGCTTCCCAACTAGATGCAAGAGCCATTACTTGACAATAAGGCTGTCTTTTAGATGTAATACTGTACCTTGCCAAGTACATGTTGACAGTGTTGTACAAAGAATGGTAATCAAATACATTCTTGCTGACTTTGTATGTGCTAAGATTCCATGGAGATTGGAAACCTAAAGCACAGCTCTCCTGTGGGTAATCTATCTTGAATGTGTTGCCAGTGTCCTTTGAATACAAATCCTTTCAATACAAATTCGGTTGCCTTTGTGAGAAGGCCCTTCCACCTCAAATATGTAGATTTCCACTTAGAAGTTCTGTATCTGAAAATAGTTTCAAAATGACCCAAGGAACTACTAAGATCACAAAAATGATGCTACGTCCCAGGAACACATTTGACATAATAATCTGTATTGCTGGATATAAATAATGAATGGCCAAAAATTCCATTCCAACTTCTAAGACATCTTTATTTTACAATACAGCATCACCTCAAGAGTGAATTTATCTAAGTAAGGGGATTTTCAGCATAATTTATAGATGGAAAAACTTTAACCTAATTTAGAGACTACAGTCTTGGATAATGGATTTTGCACATAGTAATATATTTCTCTTCAAGATTCAAACATATTTTTCTCTAAGAAAAATATATTTGAGAAGTGAACTGCTATTGTTACAGGAGATTAGAGTTCTACTTATCTCCACAAGGTGGTGCTATAAAACTAATTTTGTAGCCTTTCATCTTGTTTCAAATTTAACTGGACACAACAGGAAGTTGTTTTGTAAAGAAAGTTCCTTTGATAATAGAAGAAAAATACCACATATGTGTTGCCTACCTGTAAATTCATTTGTTTTATGAAGAACACACAATGAAAGCAAGACTTTGTTCTGCTCTGGACTGAAATCACCAATGAATGGGATTGCATCTCCTTCAACAAGTAGTCTTGGTGGTAAGAATGCCTGGTATTCACTTGTATTCCGTAAATCTGTAGGAAAATGTGTAGCTGCAATGAATTCCACACCATTTGCCCAATTTTTCCCAAAATTTGACTCAGGGCCTGAGAGATATTTTAATCTGAAAGAAATAAAAATGGGAACATAACAGATAAATTTAAGCCCAAGAACTCATTAGTTTACCATTTATACTGAATTTGATCTAATACAGTGTAAAATATTTTTAATCAGATCTTGATGGGTGCTGAGATTCTCATCTCCATCAACTTCAAGGGAACTGAGGCTACAAATGGTACCAGCTCAACATTATTTCTACTAAACAAAGAGCAATAAAGTAGTCAACTGTATCCAATTACTATTCACTATGAACTACAGAAATAGCACTGGGAGGAAGAGGTAGAACCCAGAGCCCTCTTAAAAGGATAATGCCATGCTATATGAGGCACAGAATTTTACGGCTTAATTCATGTTCTTCTGACCCCAGGACTCTTTCACTTTTGGCTGCCCAGCAGATTGACTTTAACTAGGGCAGAGGCTGATTTCAAATCAGACTACTACACGGTCAGACTCTTTGTCAGAAGCTGTTCTAATCACTAGGCTCTTGGACTGAAGGCGGGTAGGCTGCCTTCTTCTGAATAAAGTAGATTTCTGTAAAATGTGAGTATGTAAGGATTCCTGAATGAAAGAACAGGAGAGAACCCTGTACTTTTTAGGACCAGCTAGGATTGGTAACAGCTACTGATATCAGAATAAGAGAGCCACATTTCTCCCAGGGTGAATTAGGACTAGACACACATTTCTTAGGACAGTTGATGGAGAAACTTAGAGGTGAAATAGCATTTAGGCCATAGAGTCAACCAAACATCAGAAAGAAGCATGGAGACAGATTCCCAGAGCTGTACAAGGCAGCTGGGTTACATCAACTAGTCAAGTGGGAAAGGACTGTTTTTAGAAAGTTTGTAAAGAAGAGGGTGCTAAAAGAAAGTCTTACTATCAGCGGATATATGGCACAAGTCAGTACCATGCAGTTACCTCAGCTGGTTCTGCACACACTGGCTAGGGACAGACATTACACATAAACTGGTTTAAGTGATCAGAAACTGGTTTAAACCTGTAACAGAACAGATGTTCAGTGCACATAAACCAGTTTAAAAATGGCTGAAACCAGTTTGAGATAAACCTGGCTGAATGTAGTATCAGAGTTAAATAATTTAGGTCAAACTGGTTTATGCAATGTCTGTCCCAGACCTCTTGCTGGTTTGAGATAAACCTGACATCCACAGTATCACATCATGCTCTCTAGGCTGGGTGGAGCTCTCTGCTCTACAGCAGGGCTGGCCCCTCCCCTCTGCTCCTTGGCCAGAGCTCCAGCAGAGACTTGCAGACAGAGAGCATCTGCCTGGCTTCTCCCTGCTAAGTAGTGATTATTCCCCTTCCCCTCTGCCTTACGCAGATACCTCAGCATTAGCTAGCATACCACATGCTGGCTACGGTCCGTGTTATGGGAGACAACAGGCAAACAGACTTTTTTGAACTAATCAGCAGGTAGCTTAATGTCCTTCCTTGGAAGAGCTGTTTAAGAAGAGCTCCATTAGTTAATGGAGAAAGGCTTTGCTTTCTTAATGGGTTGATAAACACTGAGTTAGGGGTGATAAACATTCCTTTCTGGGCACCTTGTGGGGTGGCGGGAAGGAATAATCAGAGCATCCTGCCAGGGCCTGGCCCCTCAGTTCAGTGCCATAGAAGGGAAAGGAGGGCTACTCTAGCACCCCTAGGCTTCTACGCTGAGCCACTGCAGGCATGTCCCTGCATATATATGTCCAGTTATAAAACTAATTTAGCCTAGCCAGATTAGACTAACCTGCAAAGACTGAATCAATTCAGGTTCAGGCTTTTTGAATGTCTGTCCTTAGCCACTAGCTCCAGAACCATAAGCAGCATAGCCATGTTACTGCAGTGCTGAGCCCAGGCTAATCAGTCCTATTTCTACTGCAACTCAGGGTGCTGACAGATGTACAGGCCCCTGCTCTAACTTATGGTGCTTTATATAAAGTGCCATGAGCTAGAGCCCCTCCTGACCCAACAGATGTATGCCTGTTGGGTTGGGGAGGGTGGGATTGAGACTTCCTGTAGAAGCCTGCCATCCCTCTCCCCCAATCCCACCTCTCCTTCCAGCTCCCATCCTGTCTGTAAGAAAAGAGGATGGAGAGGGAAGGAGAACTGAGTTGTGAGCTGGAGTTTGCCCAGTCTGACCCTTAGGGGGTGGACTGAAGGGGGGGCCATGAGGTGGGGGCTCCAATCTATCTTCCCCCAACTCCAGCTCAGCCCAGGCAAACCCCAGTCTGCACCTTTCTTCCTTTAGACAGTACTGGGGATGAGGCTGCGCTGCATCAGCCCAGACCAGATCACATGATAGATTAACTCTAGGAAGCACAAGTTCTCTAAGGTGCTTCAAAGTGGAGCACCTTAATCTGATACCTCATTTGATGTGGGTTAATTTTTTGCATGATTGGCCACTTTAAAAGCACTCTGTAGCCATGCAAATATGTCATGGCATGGATGTAGAGTAATTTCAGGGGGCCAATCATCTGAAAAATGTAATTTCTGTCTGTGCCCTCAAAGTCTCCCTGCCCCTTACTTCCTTCAGCATTACTGGTTTAGGGCTAAATTTGATAAAGAACTTATGCATTTGCTAGCTAAGCATCACAATACTTCACTTCTAAGTTCCAGGTGGAGTTGAGAACTCTAAGGCTCCCTAAGCAGTGTATAGGCAGAGGCAGATACTTCAGAGTGGGTTATAAGTTAGATCATGGAGGAGGGAGCTATCTAGGGCTAGCCTATAGGGATCCTTTCCTCTCCAAATCTTAGGCATCTAAATCTGTGCTCCATGCAGGGCCCCATGCACTCCTGAGCCAGAGCAAACATACCTACAGTTCCTTCAAGGGGACTGAGTAGATATCACTAATACTTTTTACATGTAGCAGGAGAAAGCTGGAGAAAGTGAAGGACACATTTAGTATAGTAGCACAATAGTTAGAGGACCCACTTATAAAGTGGGGGGAGTGCAGTTCTTCCTCAATCTGATGGGTTCAAACCCATGCCTCCCATCCCACAATGTAGTGTTTGAGTCACAAGACAGTTGCAAGTAAAGGCACATACCACCTAAAAGGAGAGAACCCAGGAAGGGGGCCTGTCTCTGTGGCCTATCACTTGGGATATTCACTTTGGGGAAAGACAGGTCAAACAGGTCTGGGTCCCAGTTTCCCCTTCCAGGACTATTTCTGATTGTTATCCAATGGTGGTTTAGTATAGAATTTGTAAGCATTCTTAGGAACATGGGCCAGTACCCAAGACATTTGTTTCATATGTGGCATCCTAACCCAAGACATTTGTTTCATATGTGGCATCCTAATCCTTAGGCTATTATATAAAAGGTGTGTGGCAATATCACTGTCATTTCTTAATCAGCCTACCTAAACTTGTGGTTATGTCTTATGCCTGCCCTGAGCATGTCTCCTGGATCAGGCCCTTTTGGGGACATAGGCACTGCCTCCTGTCTAAATCTCAGTTCGGTTTAGGTGGCACCTACATACCTAGCTGATCAGACTGAAGCAGTTCAGTCATTCACAAAAGCAGGACTGTAGGAAACTCAAAAACTCTCAAGTTAGTCAGGTCTGAGTCCAGGGAGTTAAGGCACCTCTAGGCTTACAAAGTTTTGGACTGCAGTTTTGGGTTTATGGTAAGTGCTACCTGTATCTTATTTGAAGTGTTTAAGCCATTATTTAGATGTAGTCATTAGCACTCAGTTGAAATTAAGTAGCAGTGCCATGCTGGGGCCTTTTAAGCTCTCATGTCCAATTTGCTATATACCCAAGGAAACTTTAAAGAGAAGTGACTCTTGGGCTCAGGAGTGAAAATTCTAATTAAAACAGGTAATTCGCCTCCTTACTAATTGTAGCAAATTAGCTATAGAGGAAGGGCAGTGGGTGATTGCTTGATTTACCTCTGAGGTCATAGTAGTCTCATTTAAAGAATATTTGAATCTGCCTAGGTGGGAAATACTTAACAATTAAGTTAGCACCTTAACCCTGGAATAATGGCCACCTCTAGGATATGTTTGCACTCCTCTGCTGATTCATATCAGAGCCAGATGAAATTTATCCTAGAATCATTGTTTTTCTAGAAAAATAGATTTGTAGAAAAAAGGTTCACTTGGCTGAATTTTTCAGGGTTTTGTATCAGCAAAAGGAACTCCACCCTTCTTGCATATGGCCAGTATTCACCCTTGTGAAATCTAGGAGAAAAATGTGTTAAATGCTGGTAAGGCTTCATGAAAAAACAATGATGGGTTTATATTGGGAAAGAGCAACCATTGTAAATGATAAAGAAAGGTACTAAGATCAGTATTGCATAGTACACAGCTGGAGTGGTTCTATATGGAACTATCCTGATACCAAAACATCCCTCGTATGTGCAAAATAATTTGATGAGTGGCTGAACTGGGGTGGATGACTTGGAAATCATAGGTGACAGAAACACTCATCTGGAATATTCAAACGGTAGCATGTAATAAATAACCAATACAGAAGTTCGATGATGTAGAAATGGAGTAATAAGATAATGTAGCAATATAGTAAAATGTTTTATTGCATCTTTCTCATCCTATGTACAATCTTGTACATTTCTGTACCTTGTGTTCTGTCTAGCAATATTATTACTTATTAGTATATCCTAGCATTATTTGCACAATCAAGTATGCCTACTATATCAGATATCATAGTATATGTAAATGCTCACAATCTTCAGGCAGGCTATATCTCTCAACTTAAATCCTGGACATAACATTTCCAGGCCTGTTCTTAGAGAAATAAATTGGATACATACGAGGAGATGTGTGAATCAAGAGTAAAGAGGAGGGGGCATAAATGAGTGGATGGGCATAACACAGTGTCTAGTGCAGTGGTTCCCAACCTTTTTAGACTCCGGACTGGCAAACCATGGACCAGAAGTGACCATGGACTGGCAAACTGTGGACCAGCAGACTGGAAGTGAGCAGCATACTGCAGACAGGCAGCCAACCCAGTATACTCAGTATAAAAAAGGGTTGACTGCTGGTTTTCAGTATGCCAGTCACTTCCAGACTTCTGGTCTGGCAGCCAACCCTTCGTGGCCTAGTATCGGGTTTAGTGCACGGGGTCATCTGCTCTCAGTATATCATGCTTTTCCAAAATGATGAGTAGGCATCCTCCCCCTAACCAAGATGAAAAGCAAGGAATATAGGCATTGCTGGAGTATGGATTAATACAACCATTGTTCAGTGCATATGCTACTGAGGCTTTGCAGAAGCACAGTAGGACTCTCTGGGCACACCCATTTGAGTGTACATGTGCTATTGCACGTGCTTTTCCTTGGGGGAAAATTAGCAGCGGCTTCCTGTGGTTTCAGTGGTGGTGACCTGGAGTGCGGAGCCTGGCTGGCAGTCAGAGCATGACTGTAGCTGGCAAGGCTCTGGTTTCTGACCGCCCATGCTGCCACCATGTGCACTGTCCCACTTTTTTCAGGCACAGTATTTTTAACAACGGATCTCGTAGTGCCAGAAAAATCCTCCGCACTGCAAATTATCAGTGCAGCGAATACTTGCATGTGTGATGTGCGTGCCACAGACCTGTCTGTGGCACCACGTACTGCATGTATATGCTCATCTAGATGCACCATCTGGGTACACCTACACGTGCACTTTACTGATTACATCTATGTTTCTATTTTACCTGTTTTTGAATTTTGGAAGTGCATAATCAATGGATGCTACATGCGCTTTCCACAAGTAATTCAAAGCATCGTCTAATTTTATTGAGGCAGGAGTCTGTCCAGCAGATAACAGATACTAAACCAAAAGAAAAAAGAAATACTAGCATAGAAAATAGATTTTAAAATGCATTTTTCAAAATTATTATATCTTGAAACAACTGTAAAAATGTATAGTTTGTTAATCACAGAAAATTTCTTTAAAATAGTTAGAATGCGGTGGTTCCTAGTGTTGAAAGCTTGATGATTAATTTGGAAGAAGTCTCTGAAGTCATGGATATCAGGGTATCCATACAATCCAGACATAGATACCGTAATTATAATCTAATATAAGCTCCTGCACAGTACAGGCTACAGAATTTCACCCAGTAACTTATGTGTCAAGTCTATAACCAAATGCCACACACTGAAATTTGTCACACATAAAAGCTATTTAATAACACCAGAATAGTTGCATTTATAGATTCATAGATTAGATTAATAGAGTGTAAGGGGCTGGAGGGGATCTTGCAAGATCATCTGGTCCAGCCCCCCTGTACTAGGCAGGAAAGGCAACTTGGGTCAGGTGAACCCATCAAGGTGACTGTCCAGTCTCCTCCTGAAGATTTCCAGGGCAGGTGATTGCACCACCTCTGGAGGGAGCTTATTCCACAGTCTGGACACCCTGACTGAAGAAGTTTTTCCTAACGTTGAGCCTGAATCGATCTTCCAGGAGTTTGTGGCCATTACTCCTGGTTTTCCCCAAGGGTGCTTGGTGAACAGTTGTTCACCAAGCCCTTGATGTATTCCCTTGCTATAGTGGTAAGCTCCTACTAAGTCCCCTCTCAACCTCCTCTTTTTTAGGCTGAAGAGACCCAAGTCCCTCAGTCTTTCCTTGTATGACTTGCCTTGCAAATCTCTGATCATACAGATAGCTCTTCTCTGCACTCTCTCAAGTTTTTTCATGTCCCTGTTGAAGTGTGGCATCCAGAATATAATCTAAGGGCACATCAGTTATTTTTAATAGATGCATTTATTCAAATCGACACATTTTATCATGGTGCCCACTCAGTTTTTTAACATATGTAAAAATGTTGCTAGACCTGAGCACAGGCTTTAGACTGAATTCTTCTTTGAGCATTTGCTATACTTAGAGTGGATAATTCAGTTGCAAAGATGATTTCCAGGAGGAAAAGGATAGAAAAAGCAAGTTAACAATAAACAGACTGGTTTATAACCCCTCCTGCTACAGCAAGTAGAAAATAGTTCCTAAATTATGTAGTGGAGCATGGATTTGGGTTATGCTGGATCTTTTAAAACCCGTCTCCTGTAGATTCCTAAAGTCTTATAGAGCTAAATTGATATTAACCATGGTGGACCTTGTTTTTCTATATATTTTTATTGTAGGCAGGACTTCTGTGTCTTGGCAGTTTGAAAGTTTCCATGCCAGGGATGTTCAACTTCAAAGTACCTGGGGGAGGGGGGGCACACAATACCAATGGGGGCTGCATGCACCATAGGCCGCACTAGACATGCCACATGGATGCACCCCTCCCTCCTCCCCACCGCTGCACCATGTAGCTGTATGAGCATGACCTCACCCAAGTTCTCAGAAGAACCAATATTATCAAAGTCACTTGGGACACAAGCCAAATATAGAGTTATTTTAATGGTAATAAAATAGTGTATAAGCCTTAAAATGCCTGGGCCCAATTCTCTTCCATTGTAGTAACCATTTATTTAATCTAGATTTCTCCTGTTGGACACTGGTACTAGTGTAAAATAATCACACTTTCTGATTATAAAATAAAATAACAGCTTTTTAAAAATATATATTTTTGTGTCCATTTATAACCAAATATGAAAATAATTGTTTACCTCAAAATAGGCCTTCCATTCATCCATGAGTTTTGGAATTTGGGAATGGCAGTCAGAAACACTGTAGCAGAAATCCTCTTTTTGCTCTTCCGGTGGTAATATTTCTACTGGATATTTTAGTTGGCCAAAAAAGCCAGCTTCCAAAGCACCCAGAAATGGTATGATAGCCAGGTAGTAATTCATACCTATAGCATATTTTTAAAAAGAAAGAGATGACAGTGGGCGCATGTGTAAAACACATGTCCTAGATCACCTGCCCATAACAGCTGGAGAGTGAGGTCAGCCCCAGCTGCAGGGATGGCTCCATAACTGAGCAGATATCTGCCATGATAAAGAGGCACAGATCATTAACAGAAATTGTAGTGCTCACATTTTGGGGTATGCGGGACATGAAAAGGGGCAAGGGCATCTGTTTGCTTGTTTTTTGTCCTGTCATAAAAATAATCCTGGTGTGAAAAGGGGGGCTATCAGTTTGCAGCCTTTGAAATTTTGCATACCTATTTCACATGATGGTGTCTAATTTGAGATGCCAACTTGCTTTTAGCTACTTAATTATAGGATTCTCTACAAGAAAATATCTGCCAACCAATGAAGGCTACTAAGATGAAACAAGTCCATGAAGCTGGCCAGCAGCTAGTGTAGAATCCTTGTCAGGAGAAAATGAGCAGGAACAAGGTCATGAACAATAGGAAGTGATAGAGGGGAAAGATAGGGGGAGACAATAAAGCTGTCTGGCCAAAGTTTGTCTTCATTGGGAATGGATGGCAATAGACAATTTCACTGGTGCCTACTGAGTTTGTTTACAATATTTTTCTTGCCAAGGCTGAAAACAGAGCTTGATTTTCACAAGTCAAGATGTAGAAAGTACAGCAGGGGGGCATCTGATGAAATAAGTTGCTGCCTATAAAACCTGATGCCTCTCTGAATCAGTTCGTCTCAAAGATGCCATCCTGCCCTTACTTCTACTGACTTGAGACTAATACAAATAACCTTCCAGTGTAGTGTAAGATGCTGGCATTAAATTGAGCATATTCACCCATAACTATTGAGAATAGCAAACAGAGAACGTGGTTTTTTGCTGTCACTTTTCTGCATCCAGGTGAAATTTAAGGTTTCCACCTCCAGTAGCCAGAAATTTCAAAGTCATCAAATCTTATTCTACTCCCTTGTCTTTATGTATCATTCTATGAGATTACATTGTAAAATAATTCACACTGAAATAGCTTTAAATTATGGAGGTTTGAATGGATGAAAGATTCAGAATTGCCTTCTATGCCTGAAATAATTTCCTGAATAATAGAAAATAATTGCATGTACTCACAGCCCCACCAGCTTTGCACAGATATGCAGAGATGGTCTCCAGATCCATGGCCACAGGTTGTATTGGGAGGAAGAGCTAATCTCCCTGAATCAAAAATAAATAGAGTTTCAAATGGTCATCTTATGCACACAAAGCAGCTTCACTGAAAACAGCAGGACTTGCAAACATTTGGCATTTGGTCCAGGGTATAAAAGAGTTACTCTTCATACAGTAGATTCATTTCACAGTCAATACCTCAAAGGAATTGGGACCAGATGTGCAGGCACATGTGGTTTGTGGCACAGCAACACAAACTGCACAAGTTTCCTATTAATCAGTGCACGGCACTGCTAATTTGCAGCGCTAGGGCAAAATTTGCTACCAGGACTTCCTGATAGCAAAAAACGTCCCCCAAACCCTGGAAAAACATGGCGCAAACCACATCAAAGTAGCAAGTGCCAGGAGACATGCACAGATGGGCGAGTGCCAGGAGACATGCTGCCTGCTCTCCCATTTCTGCATGCTGTGGAGCCTCCATGCTGAGACACAGTGTGTCCCAGCAAGCCACTCCCCACCTGGCTGGGGAGCAAGGTGTCTTGAGACAGGGGAGCAGGCACCCTTGGGCTGGCTGCTCACCTGTCTCCAAGTGGCTTGGTGTGGGGGGGTCCACTGCAGGGTCCCTGTGCCACAGCTCCACGGCTTGCTGACATGCAGGGTACCTCAGTATGGGGGCTCCAGGTGCCTCAGCACAGGGCAGGGCTCTGCAGTATAGCTTCTATGCTAAGGCACATAGAGACAGGGGAGCAGCCAGCTGAAGGCTGCCTACTCCCTCATCTTGAGGCACGCTGTGCCACAGCCAAGCGCGGAGGAGCTGCCTGGGGCACAGGGTGCCTTGGCGTGGGGGCTCCCCATCTCCATGTGCTGCTCCCCAGCTGGCTGGGACACGGTGCCTCAATGCAGGGGATGACTAACCCCTGATCAGGCACCCCATGCCCCAACCAGCTCCTCTCCTCCCCCCTCCCTCTCTGCAGCATGTGGAGCACACGGGCAGGGGGTGTACACTTTGGCACAAAGTAGCAGCACAAATTTGTGCTGCTGCAGAGGCATGCCCCTGTTTGTGTGGACCCAGCCAGGAGGCACACAGAATTCTAGAAAAATATGGTGGGAGAAGACCTTAATCTGAACCTTCCTCAAGGTTGGATGAACCTGTCTAAACAACACAGACAGATATTTCTCTAACCTGCATATAAAAACTGCCAGTGATAGACATTTCACAACTGAGGTAGGTGAGCTGTTCCAGGGCTTACTGATCATCAGAGTCAAAAAGGTCTTTGTGATATCCAAACTACATCTCCCTTGGTGTTGGTTAAGCCAATTATTTTTATGCTTTCCTGTGGATCTCCAGTTTGTCCTTATCTTTCTAAGACTGTGGTTTTCAAAACGGATTCCTATACTCCTGGTGAAGCCTCATCAGTGCTGAATACAATGAAAGAAGCAATCTGTGACTTACGCACAGGATTCCTGTTAATGCACTGCAATATTGAGATTCCCTGTTTTGCAACAATATTATATTGGTGGCTCAGCTTGTGATCCATTATAAAATCTAGATCTCTTTCTGTGGCATTGCAGTCACTCCTTGTCTGTTGGTATGTTTGCATAGAATGTGCAATGATAAGTTGATAGTGTTTTGTAATTGTGTTTACTACTGGTTGTCAGTAGCATAACCAGGGGTGGATGACTGGGGCACTAGCCCTGGGTACCAAGTTGTAGGGAGCACTCCCAGGTCCTTTCCACCTGCAGAGCCATATTATTCCCTTAAGTTCAGAGGCATAACTTGTAAGTCTTGTGATCTGGGGTGTCCCCTTTCTCATTCTCTGTACATTCCTTGGGCCCTGAACTGCTGCTATCTCAGCCCTCTCTGCTCACTTTTTGTTGCTTCCTTACTGCAGCTTGCACTTCTCTTACTGCCAAATTGCGCTGGTGCACTGGGCGGTTGCTTCATTTGCAGCAGAGTAGGGTTTGTCCCCAGGGCAGGGAACAGTAGGATGAAGTGGTCACTAGGCAAGGGCCAGATCAATGGTTGCTTTGCTTGTTTGTTAAGTCAGTCAGAACAAGGAACTGGTACCACATTCTCAGGTGGCTTTGAAATTAGGTCTTCATGTTCCTAAGGATGACTAGCTTACTGATGGATCCATCATACTTCACAACCTCTTTGGAATTCAAAGTTATCTGGCAGAACCATGTCTTCCAGAAGGAACATGGTGTATATGGAGGAGAGGGGGAGCAGGGGAAGGTGCTGCCTCTTAGCAAGATGACCAGCTCCTCTTTCCAGGAATACCTTCAGCAGCAACACATCAGCAAGAAAGATGTGCTGCAAGGACAAGGAAGAAGTTTTAGGGATTCTCCAGAGAACGGAGAGCCAGGAGTCCCTACCACAACCAATGGCCCTCTTAAGCCCCTGGTTGAAACATGTGGGACCAGACATAGATATGTGTTGGGCAGTAGCTGTCCTCAGAAAGCAAATACAAACATCCCCAACGTCATGGAGTGCACAATTCCAGAGATTTGCCACCTCTGTGCAAAAAAGGGAAAAGGGGTAGGGGCAAATGAGACCAGGACCTGGGGAAAATGAATAACGACTTCATGCTAGTACATGAATGAGGAATTTCACAGAACTGTAGAGCAACAGTTGTTGTACTTTTCTTCACCTTATCAGGAAAGTATGATACATTTACAAGGACCGTTTGTTGCTTTGCTCTGATTTCAGTCCCAACACCTGTGACTGGTAAGGTGACAGGCTCTGTCACTGATAGCATTCCAAGGATGGGACATGAGACTGATGCACAGTGAATGGCCCATCATGGAAGGCAGAGGAGGCAGAAAAAGGAAAAGGTGTTTTCAGCTCTTGCTGAATCCTTCGAGTGGAGAGCTTTGATGGCACACAAGAGTGCAGGGTCCAGACTGAGTACCACCAAGACTGATGTGCTGCATCACTAATGCCAAAGGTATCATGATCTCCCAAACTCATGAGAACACGGAGGCCAACATGTAGGAGTGGACACCTCCCTACCAAAATGCGGCTGCCCGACTTGACCCCCAGCCACCCGCATTTGTGTAAGCACTTTGTCACAGTTAAAAATGTTGAGGCAGTCACCTGTATAGATGGAAAAACCATATCCCAAAATGTGTTGACAAGGGTGGATTTGGGGTGGGGGGCAGTGGTACAGTTACACCCTGCTTCGATTCCTGGTCTACACACAGCTTAAAACCCACTGCCTGGCAGTGGGAGTAGCACTTCTATTCAGGCAGCAATGAGAGAGTCCCTTGACTTCATGGCTTATTATAATCTACCTAATTGCTTTTAAACTATTCATTCCACAGATGGTAACAGCCATCCCTCCTGTTTTTAATGGTCTTAATGTTCCACTAATGAAGCTATCCTTTCTTCTGCAATGCTACTATTAGCTGCTTCTGGGAATTCAGCTCCTATTTCTCAGTCTTGCAGACATTAACTTAGGTGTAGAAACATTAACTTAAATATGGAAACAACTTTCAGTGAAGTACTGGATGCATTGTCAAGATGCTCAAGAAGACTTAATTTTGATTTATGAATCCAAAAGAGATGTACATTTAATTCTCATGATTATGGGACTTAAAAAACCCACTTTCTGAATATTTTTGTCTAGTTCATTGTGCCTTTTAAAATCAGAATGTATGATATAGGAAATTAATGCACATTCCATTAGTTATATTTGGGTTTGCTTCCATCTCAAACTGTATAATATAGCCCATGGCTGTTAGCATATTAGTAAAGCTTCTAGTTTCTTTTTACCTGGGGGAAAACATGTTGTGTTATATGTGATAATACCCTATCTCATATGCACCCCGCTTTTCAAAATCCTAAATATGCCCATGCATGTTGATTCCCTACTTGCCAAGGACAATCTCCCACTTCTGCAGTAAGTGCTTCAGACAAGTAACGGAAAGTTCATTTAAGAATTTAAAGTGTCTAATAAAAGATTTGTTTCTGCATAACAATAAACCTGAATCCTGAAATTTCAAACCTGAATACTTGCCTTTCCACTTCCTCATGACCCCCTTCCTGGCTGTGTCTTAGAGTCCCAGGAGGTCCCAGAGCATGGCTCTGGCTGGCCAGGCTCCAGCTTCAGGTTGTGTGAAATCTAGGCAATGTCCACAAAATCCATAAAATCCATGGGGGAAAAAAATTATGGAAAAGAAAATTCTGGCTCCTCAGAGGGAGGAGCAGGAAAGTTGCAGAGAGGAGGCTGCCTGCTCAAAGGTCTGTGGACAAGCTGACTGCCACCCCTGCCCCTCACTGCTGACTGGCTGTGAGGGCTGCCTGTCTTGTGGTCCCACTCCTCTCCACCAACTGCAGTGGGGGGGCAGGGCTGCATGATGGACAGCCCTTGCAGCTGATCAGGGGTCTGCCACATGACAGGTAGACCCCACAGCCAATTAGTGGCAAGGGGCAGGGCCACAGGGACCCTTTGGCTGCTGCAGGGGACTGTTGAAGTGCTGGCAGTGGCAGAAGCAGATTTCTGCCATGAGCAGCAAATCTACTACCAAGTCCCTGCATGTGTAGACTCCTGCCTGGGAGCATTTACTCGCAAGTAGTTTACTCGTGAGTAAACTGCTCCTGAATCAAATGCACATGTAGACACACCCATAGAACAGAGAAAATTAGGTTTGAAAGTGACATCAGGAAGTCACCTGGACCAACTCCCTGCTCAAAGCAGGGCCATCCCTAACTAGATCATTCTAGCCAGGACTTAGTCGAGCCAGGCCTTATACCAAGATGTATAGTCTGTTATTATGCAGCAGTCCCATACCTGCAAAAAGAAGTCTGATCTCAGCAATCCACCACAGGAGAAAAAAAAAGAAATCAACTGTAACAAAAGCTTTCTGCAGACTGCGCCAACTACACAAGGGAGAATCAGGAAAATGCTACCCAGAACAACCACATCCTTCACCTGTCACAACACCTCCTATCCCACTCTGAAATACTACTCTGGAATAGCTGTACTTTCCAAAGGCATAAACTTGTGCCAGGATAAACAACTTGACAGGATTCTAATATACAATAAACTGGAAAAAATTTTCTACTGACTTCACCTGAAGAAATACTTCCACAACTGGTTTCCAAAAGTATTTTTGAAGGAATAATTCTCTGTACCAGTTCTGCTTTCATTATATCCTTTTTGAGATGTGGAGACCAGAACTGCGCACAGTATTCAAGATATGAGAGCACCATGGATTTATACAGTGGCATGATGATATTTTCCATTTTGTTTTCAATTTCCTTGTTAATGATGGCTAATTTTATTGGCTTTTTAGTGACTGTTGCACATTGAGACAATATTTTTAGAGAACTAGCTACAATGACGTCAAGGTTTCTTTCTGGAGTCATTACAGTTAGTTCAGAGTCCAGAACTGTGTATGAATTGTTGAGGTTATTTTTCCACGTGAACATTACCTTGCAATAATCAACACTGAACATTGTCTTTCAATGTCTTTTTCTTCCCTGGTATTTACCCTTACGCTACTTTTATAAAAAAACTATTCTTTCTCAGTAGTTTGCTGGGCTAATTCAACCAAGCACTTTAGCCTTCTCTTAAAAGACAGTCTTATCTCTTCTGATCACTTTAGTAACCTTTACACTTTTCCTAGTTTGAACATGAGTGACAAGAATTGTACACAGTGTTTGAGATGAGGTCTCATCAATGCTTTGTACAATGGCACTAATACTCTTCTACTTTTTCTGACTTGGATACACCTCACCTGATACATCTAGAATTACATTTTTCTTTTTCTAATACCACATTATGCTGGTAGAGCACAGTGATCCTGTGATCAAGCCAAACCCTTAAACCTTTTTCTTCCTTAATCCTTTTCAACTAATGGTTTGCCGGTTGTTGCGGAAAATTTTGGAAGTGCGTAACCTTACATATTGTACTGTTGAATTTCATTCCATTTCTATCATTCCAGTCCTTAAGTTCATCTGTTTCTTTCTGCTTAATGTTCCTCTAATGATTTACCTGTACTAATGTTCCTCTGTACACAGGTTGTATGAAGATGAACATTGTACGTAAGGCACACAAAATAATTCAACACTGGTAAGGTATGAGTGCCATGTCCAGTTCTGGCAATACATGTCAAGAGATGTGGACAAATGAGAGAGAGTCCAAAAGAGAATTATCAACATGATCAGAAGTATATAAACTTACCCTCAAAGGAAAGACTGAAATAAGTGTATTTGTATCATTCAGAGAAGACCGAAGGGATATATAACAATATAAAACCGTTGTTGCAAATAGGAAAGCAATAACTTGTTTTCCATGTCTACTGGGGAAAGGACATGGAATAATATGGCAAAGCTGTAGCAGGGGAGATTTATGAGTTACATTACCATGGAAAGTTACTGCATCTCTGTTCCTGCAGGTTTTTAAGAACAGATTAGACAGATATCTGTTCAGGAACATTTTAGGTGTACTTGATCCTGCCTTCTGGCAGGAGGATTGACTTCTAGCCCTATTTTTGTATGATTCTATTCTGTCATCACAAGATTTCATTAACAATGCCCCTGTTCTTCATTCTAAGTTTGAAAATATTAAAAAGTGATTCTTGAGGAACTCTGTTAGCCTGATACTTCCCATTTCAGCATTTGTCTCTGACCTCAAGAAGCAAGGTGTTTGCTAGTTCCTACCTCACCAAGGACTAATCCCCATAAATCTTCCTGCTATTGATGCCTTCTTTATGCTGACTTAACTAGTCAGTAGTGTGGGGCTTTCAAATAGTCTAGTTTTAAGTGGAAGTTCTTACTTTAAGTGCAGAACAACTACAGTGCAATAAGCCTTTATAAAGTCCTTATCATTATCATAAGTCTCCACTTAGTTTTGGTGAGACCTTCTGAAGTTAGAGGCAAATTTATTTTCACAATTGCTAACTGACCTTTTTACTGAGGGATACATTAAACCCACAAGAATGATAATTATAGAAAATAATAATTTTTTTGGGAAATGAGACCTTAGGAGCTACACTCTATAGGAAGACACCAACAAGTTCTCATGAAAATATTTTTGTCAATATTTTCAATTAAAAAAAATTGACAAACATATAAGCAATTAAAAACAGCAAAAGCTGAACTGTATTTTAAAAAGCATGCAACAATATTCAGATTTTTTTTAAAAGTTCATCTGAAGCCACCAATAAATCTCATGAGCTACTAAAAAAACCCATCCCAAAACAGCTCAACCCCTTCTTCCCTTATCCATCACCTTATTACTTATTAGTTTAAGGTCAGATTTGTAAAGCATGGTATAAAACTGAATCAATAGGAAATGATTTTTCAAACAGTGAATTAAAACATTACCCAGTTAATTCATGGCATCTATTTTGCTCTCTCAGGATTTTTAAAAACAGTATTTGGCTGCTGATTAACTGTAGCACTATCCTCATGTATGAGAAAAGCACCTTCAAGTCCCGTATCTATTGCTCAATACTGCAAGGACATCACATTTGCTCCAAAAGTTTCAAGCAAGCAAATTAACTCTGGGAGGGGAGAACTCAGAATAGATTATACAGAGTTGAGTAAGTAAGAACCTATGCAAGTAGATGATTGATTTATAAAATAATCTGTTATTACAGTAATTGAAGGAGATAGTTTGTACCTGTATGGTATTGCCAACCATGCTGCAAGGGCAAACCCCACAGGATGTTGCCCACATTATTTGATCCAAATGCAGTGAAATATTTGCTTGAGTGGTTCAGCATGATCTTGTACATTCCCAGTCTCTCTTCATAGTTCCAGGCATCAATGATGATTTTGTTGTCTTTCATTGAATAATCCTTAATGTCTCCAGGAGCAAGGTGCCAGAGCGGGGGAAAGGCATCCTTATGAGTTAGCGATACTACAGCTGCTGGCTGAAGAGCAATGGCAGCCAGCAGCACAGAGAGAGGAGCACACATATCCAGGATCGCACACATCAGGTAGGTAACACGAGTGTTTACAGCTTGCCAATGAGGTACCAGTTTTTACTGCAAAACTCAAAGGGTGGGCAGAGGTGATGACTCCTGGTACCTATGCAAATCAGGCAGCAAAAGACCTCCTTCTTTCTTCCCCACAAGACTGACGTGGCTTTGCCAGATTAGTCAACTAAAAGTAGTGCTCAGTCCTTTGCCATTGCAGGGTTGGCTTTGGGGAGGGGAAATGGGAACTTGGGGGGAATGGGGAACTGAGCAATCTTAAAAGTATTAGCAGGCTTCAGTGGCTCAGATGTGATCAGTGAAAACAAAGGAGATAAACTAATTTAAATAAAACTACTGCCCCCACTTGCCATAACATTTTATTCTTTGAGCAAAATGGAGATAAGCACAGAAGAAAGGAAGAGATTCAAAAAATGGAGAAAGACAGCCAGAAAATGGAGAGGAAGAATGGGTAACAAGCAGAAAGCAGAGACAAAGTGCAAAGGGTAAAGGGCAAAAAATGGTGTGAAAAAAGGGGCAGAAAGACAAATCTCTAAGGACAGGAGGGAAGAGTGGGAATTTATGCTCTTCTTTGAGTAGGGCAGGGTACACAAAAACTTATTATTTATCCCAATACCTGTGTAAACTCTGCCAGAAACTTCAAAAAGCTGCCTACTTGTGAGCTGAAACTATTCTTTATCATCAGCTTTGGCTACACATACAAATGAGATCCGTAAAACTTATTTGTTGAATACTTTGGTTAATAAGGCTGGGATTGTCAAAGAGACATACATGAATTAGTCACCTAAATCTTTCTGAAATGTTGTGTAAATTGAGTGCCTTTGTATGTAAACCCCACAGACTACTTCAATTGCTTCATAATCACTTCAAAGGAAATTCTGCCTTGCTGTTGAGAAAAGTCACAAAGAATTTAATCCAAAAACCAGAAAGTTGTTACAACTTTTTACAAGTACCTTGTCATTCCTGTTGCAATGTTGTTATTATTGACAAGCACTTTGTGACTCCCACTGCTTTAATCTTATCAGTAAAATAATTTCAGATAGGACATTTAAAAATGTAAGTCTTAAAGATAAGGGGTGAATAAAAGTTGTCCTTGTGTGGAAGAAGAATTACCAAGGAGGGACACCAACAATGATCCCATTTAAGGAAAGGGAACAAGTGGAAAAAAATAAGAAAGAACAGAAATAAGAGGAAGAGAAGAAAGATTTAAGAATGGGAGAAGGACCATACTGAGGCAGAAAAGGCGAAAGATTTATGCGATCTGAAGATAAATCAGAGTAAAGGCAGAAAAGAGAAGAAAAATCAACATATTCCATAAGATAATTTTAAATGCCAGGCATACCCAACTTTCTAGCGATTCTTAAAAACTAAGAATGCCAGAGCGTACTGATGCAGCCTAAAGCTAGGAATTTTTTGGTGGAATATTTTTCATTGAAAAATGTGAGTTCAGTAAACCTGAAACTTGCCATGGAAACATGAAAGCTATGTTGAAACTTTAAGTACGAAAAGTTTCTCAAGTGCCAGATAAAACATTGGTATAAATGAGGAAGAACAAAACCACAGGTTAGTGAATCACCCAGTGCTTAGGTAAGTTTCCAGCATTTATTTACTAGAATAGAGCCATTCAGGCCATGTCAAAATTGCTTTGTTCTATATAAAATTGCAGGCCATGTCAAAATTGCATCCTTCTGTAAAATGCCTTCCTTCTGCTAGTTATGTTTTAAAAGTATTTTAAATATAATTTTCTGATGTAAAATTTGTCTTCTTAATCCTTTTGCTGATATTGTGAAATGCAGACAAGAGTATAAAGTACCTCCCCTGTTTGACCTGATCTTGGAATTTGTTATTCTTAAACAGAAAGAAAACTCCAATTCACTTTGTCCTTCTGTCATTCTAGGATAGCATAATCTTTAGATGGGTTTTCTCAGGAAACCAACCATTGCACAACAGTAGTCTGTAAACACAGCAATCCTTCATCTATGTCATTTCTTTTTTTCACATGAGAAAAACTGCAAATGCTCATTTTCTTTGAAGGATATTTGTGAACTTGGTTGAGGTATTGTATGCATAAGGTAACATAAAACAGCCTCCTGGCTTAAAGAATGACAGAGTTCATGATGGGGTCTGATCCCAACCTGTGAAAGAAATGTGTGTTTGACTCCAAAGTTGTTACACATTTTATGTACTATAAAAAGAATTTGGATTAGATTACAGCCCTTGTCATTTGTCACTTGGTATTTGTGGCTCTAACCTTGAGAAGAGAATGGAAAACAACTAAAACAAGACAATGTCCAACATATCCAACATATAAAGGACTAGGCTTAACGTTTTTTCCTCCAAAAGTGCATCCAAGGGTCTTTAAACCATAACCCTAATTGTTTTATAGGACCAATTCAGAACTTTTTTGAAGAATATTCATTGTCATATTAGGGAAAAGAATCTATAAAAATGTATTCCAGGAATATATGCCATCTATACATTGGGCTTTAGCTGAGGTAATTGCAGTGCAAGTCTACAGATTCTGCCAAGAAAATACAGTGCTGTAAGGCAGAGCTAAGGGATGATGGGAAACCCTCCATCCCCAAAGTAGAACAAAGGGAGCTTACTTTTTCGGGCATGACCTTGGAAAAAAAAAGGGCCTGTCTCTTCTCAAGAAGTGGAAAGCATTCAGATCAGGCAAGAGAAATGCAAAAACATGCTAACTCATGGGAGGATGGACATAGGCCAGACCCCAAGATCTCTGAGCTCTTGGTATTTGTTCATTTTCTCCCACAACTCAGGTCCATTACTCCCTTTGAGGTTTACCAGGTGTACAATCACAGAGAAGCTGTACAGCTGCTCTGAAAAGCTCCTGTCCCAGCAGCATCACTGGCTTCCTCGGTTTCTGACCTTGCCTTCAGCTCACTCCTGGATTTTGGCCTTTGGATTCTCCCTTTGGACCTGTTTCCCAACTCCTGACCACAGTTTAGCTTAATCTTAGATTCACACTGTGGATTACCTTTGGACTAGGAAACTAGATTTCTGATTCCTGGCACCTGACTCTGGCTTGGCATTTTGGCACCTCACTTGTGGCTTCTGACTCTTATCCCTGCAACCAGCTCTACACCCAGCTCTACCCACTTAGCCAGTCAGTCTGGTAGATCATGACAATGTTCATACATTGAAATATTGTTTTTAATTTCAAATGCTAGATACATTTCCATATAAAAGAACTATGTTACAGAGGAGTTGCAATTGATAGCATAACATATTTTACACAGCTATGGTAATTATTTCCCACAAATTGTTATAAACTCAGGAAATGCAGAATGAAAGTTAAAATCTAAATTTAATGAAACACTGGAAGCATCCACACAAGTTTAAAACTTGTACAGAAGCCAGGAAGAGGCAAAACATATCTGCTGCTTCCCAGAATACCTTAAGGAGGATCCATTATGTCTTTCCAGAGACATTAGGGCAACTGCATGATGCTTATTGGGTTAAATTGATTATGGATGTAACTGTCTGATCAGTAGCAATCATGTAATATTTAGGGAATATACTGCCAGTCACTATACCTTTAATAATATATATGGAAATGGTCTTCAGTCTCATTTGCATGATGGATGTAGTTCCTTCACATGAGGGAAAGCGGTGTAAATAATTCCCCCATGATCCCATGTTTAAAAATGGAGAAGCCAGAAGAGAAAGCATCCTGATTAGTATCTGAATAGGAAGACCTGTATCTGCTGTATCATAGTAAAATGAAATGCAATGTGTCAAGCTCAGCTCAGAGATAATCACTCAAATATAAAGCAAATTCTGCTTCTGAATTCAAAGAAAGCTTTTGGCTGATCATATTTCACCAAGGAAAAAGACCAATTGAATGTAGAGAAAATTGCATTCAGATTGAGCGTTGGCTTTATTTCAACCTTTCATTAATTATACTTTCATTTATTGGACAAATTAACTGAATTCCCATTTATATTTCCAGCAAGGCATTTTGTTTAGATGAAAATGAGAATAAATGAGAATAACTAATTAGGAAAGATAAGCTTAATAATAATGCTTCATTAGAAGAAAGGCACATATGTGTTAAAGGCTAACAGATTTCCAAATGCACTATAAGTAAAATGACTGATCCAGTTAAAATCTTTTCTGACCCTCACAGTAGCAGAGACAGGAATCAGAAATTTACCCAGATAGCCCACATCAGAAGGCATATGCATCTTATGATTTTAATAAAACTGAAGCTCACTGTCTTTTTTTGTCAGCCATTTTTCCATGGTCCAAAAGAAGCAGCTGTTAAAATATAATTCAGATAAAGCAAGCTGAGATTTTGCTGTACAAAGAGCAAAAAGAATCCCTGGTATAAGATATCTCTATAGAGCTATAGTAAGATATTGCAAATAGGAGATAGATATAAAGCAAGGGCAGGCAAAATACAGCCCATGGGCCAGATCCAACTCACCAAGCGATTCCATCTGGCCTGCAGATGCCCCTCTGAAGAAGACTGACCTCTGACCCATAGCTATCCCTCTGAAAGACTGTACCTCTCTGCTCTCCATGCAGTAGATGCTGGCTGCAGCAACTCTGGCTCTATCTGCTAGGCAGCCAACCCCGCCCCCTCAGCCCAGCCTGACCTGCCCCACCTCCAGCCCCAAAGCAGGGGGCACAGGAGACAGGAAGCTTCTGCTTGGTGACACTTCTACCTGGCAACCCTGTGGCTGTTTGCAGAGGTGACAGCTCAACCCCTTGGCTACAGCCGAATTGCAGGTATTGGTGTAACCTAGCCATGGGCTGGGCTGGCTAGGGCTTGGTGAGACACAGGCAGCATCTGTACTATGTCTGGGTGATCTAGGCCTGGACCAGGCCCTTGTAGGGACACAAGCAACAGCCATGCTATGTCCCTGCAGAAGGTGCACTGCTCCTGCTGCAGCTACTGGCCCACATGTGCCTACTCTTTGTGTGTGTGCTGCTTCTATCTGCTGGTGCACATGGAGGGTGAGCCACGGTAGCATGCTGCCCACTCTGCTGTGGCCTCCAGATTACCTGCTATAACTGGATGACCACAGGCTCCACCTGACTACCTGGGTGGCAGCTAGAGCAAGGACATCTACATAATTGGTATGGGCAGGGGCAAGGGCAAGGGCAGGGATACCCTTAGACATGTTGAGAAGCATGTGCATTTTGGCCCTAGCTGTGCTGGTGGCCTCAGGGAAGGGAAGCGAGAGGCGCCTGGGCAGCCCCCTGCTGCTGAGTTGGGGACAAGCTGAGGTGAAAGTGGCTGCTTTAGAATTGCAAATACAAGCTGAGAAGAAAGAAGGCAGATCAAAGGAGATCAAGCATCTGATTGCAGCAGAGGTGGAAAAGACTTGAGCGCTGGAACGGCTCATGGCAGATGAGGCCAAGAAGAGCAGACAGCCAGAAAAGAAGTTTCAAGAGATGCAGAAAGAGATGGCTGAATGGAGGAGTAAGTCCCCTGAAAATGGTACGGCGCAGACCGTAGAACAAAAGGAGGTAATGCAAGAGCTGGAAATATTAAAGAGCCTCATAGGAGTCCTCCAGAAAGAAATCCATAGCCAGGTGGACCAGATAGAAGATCTGCCCAAGGACCTGGAGAGCTGGTGAGAGCGATGCTTATGAGCTGAACATTGGGTCAAAGAGCTGCGAGAAGAGCTAACAGAGAGCCGTACCCAGGCAGAAGAGACGGGGAAAATTATAGCAAAAGAAATGGAGAAAGTGAAAGAATACATGGTGAACCGTGAGGCTGGGCAAGAGCAGAAGCAGTCCCTTGAAACAGAGGTAAAAGCCAGAGCTGAGGAATGTGCAGAACTGCAGGCTCAGGGGGAAAAGATGAAGAAGAAAAAGGACCAACTGGGAGAAGAGATACAGTCCCTGAAGACCTAGTTAGAAGAAAGCACAGCCAGGGAAACCACATTGCAGGCAGAGATTGAGTGGTGATGGTTACAGGCCACACAACCCGAGAGAGAGAGACTGACCGCGATAGCCCTGCAATTAGGAGAATATGCATCCAGGGCTAGCACAGAATGCCAGGAGCATTTACGAGAGCTTGGAGGCTTGGAAGAGTTCTTAATAGAGATGAAGGAACGGGTAGAGATGGCACGGCACATAGTTCTAAAAGTCCAGGGAGACCCAGAACCACCGAGGGACTCTGACCCAGGAGGCTTAAAGGAGGAGAAGACAGTTGAACAGCAAGGAAAGAGTACAATGACAGAGGGACCTCCTGAAACTGATTCCACAACAATGGGAGAAGAAAGTATCCCTACAGTGATCAAGTATCTGGATCAGAAATGGGGGCAGTGGGTGAGCCGGTAGTCCGTAGAAATGAACTATCTGGGAGAGAAACTAAAAAAACTTGTCGGCAGGTATGATTCTGGGGTACTGAGAATACCAAAGCGAGTCAGTGTGGGAAGCGAGAACAGTGACCTAAGCTACCAAAGCCACACTCAAGCTGGGCAACATGTAAGGCAAAAGGGCCAGAGACCCAAGATGGTCCAAGCCCTGACAGATAGCCGATCAGGTTTTGAAGGGAAGAAGTCATTAGAAGCCCTAGGTAGAAGAGAGGCCCAAGGGCCTGAAATGCAGAGAAGGAGCCAAACCCCCAGGGAAACTAGGGGAAGAATAGAAGTACGACCCAAGCTCCACTCTGAAGACAAGCTACCAAGCCCTGCACAGAAGCAAAGACCATGTTGGATCCAGACAGGAGACCAAGCTAAGGAGGCAGAAGGCCCCTCCACACCAAAGGTAATCCAGTCGAAGAAAGAACAAATGGGGGGAAGGTGGCCATGTATATATGTTAGTAACCTCCCAGGGCAAGTCAAATGGTGGACACTGAAGAAATATGTTGAAGCCAGAGTCAGGGGAGTAGCCTTTGTGAAGGTGTATACAGGGCCTGGCAGAAGACCCATTGGCCAGGGGAAGATAGAATTCTGGAGGGAGGAACGTGCTCAGCGAGCACTTAAGGTGCAGTGGGTGCTTTGGGGGAGGCTCATGGACTGGCAGAAAACCAGAGGGAGAAGGGACTTGGTGCAAGCGCCCCAAAGAAGAGGTGGTCTGGGGCACTTGAGGAGAAAAGGGGAAAAGGTACCCCAAGTAGGAGGGAGCTCTCCAAGGAAGAGGGAGTTTTCCTCTTCACATTGAAGGGGCGGTAGAAAGAGAAGAGAGGCCTGGGGTGCACACTACCAAGGCTGGCTAATGTGGGGAAGAGCCCTAGCAGTTAGCAAGGAACCCAGCTGTGAGTGCCCAGGGTGACCAGTGGGAGTCAGCTGACCAGAAGAGGCAGGATCTGGCTCCCAGGCTGAGGCCATGAGTTCAGTTCCCTGCCAGCAGCCATGGGGGTAGGAGCTCTGCCTGAATGAGGAAAAGGAAGAGGCCTAAATGAATGAACAATGCAATACTGGTGAGAGATGGAGAAGACCTGGAGAGGCTCAAATTTTGTTGTAGCCAGATGGCTGAGGTTTCTGTTATAGCCTAGGGGCTTGAGTCTTCTGTTTACTACTGGTGGTTTGGGTGAGGCTATTAGGGGTTGGAGGAGGCTTCATGGCGCCGTGGGAACCCCAGCCCCAGAGCGAAGCAAGGGGGCAGCATGAGAAGCCCCAAAGCAAAGCAAGGGGATGACGATTGACAAGTGCCAGAGGGCATGGTGAAAGACAAGGCTGCGGAAAAGCCTGAGTGCCAGAGGGCGCCGAGAGAGGCAAGGGCTGAGGAGAGCCCGAGGACCTGTCGGGTGCTGAGAGAGGCAAGGGCTGCGGCTAAGACTGAACAACATCCGGTATATCGGTGAGCCTTGGGGCATGGTAAAGGGGAGGTTGGAGCCACACATAGCCCATAAGGCTGCGGTGCCCGGAACCCCATTATAGAAGCAAGACACAGGGTAGCAGGAACACCGTGACCAAGAAGATGAGAGGCAGTCTCCCTTTAATATATATTTAAGATCAAGATGTGGTGGGTGAGAACGAGGGTGCTTTGAGACAAACTTGGCATGGTAGGGGGTGCTAGGGGAGATCACGGCCATCCCTAGGACCCCGCTCTGTGACAGTGTCATCCATTTTGTATCTGTGTTTTTGGTTATTCTTCCCAAGGGGCATGTCTACATGTGGACATTTTCTGCACAGTAACTGAAATTACCACATTGTATAGGCATGCATCTACATGTGCACGCCCATACTTTATGGTAAATATGATGACTTATGTCAGCTTGAGCATAAATTTGATACTTGCATCATGAAGGTATCAAATTTATGTCCAATTATCTACTGTGCAGTAACGCACATATAGATGACTTACTGTGCAGTAACACTGTGTGTGTGGATTGACTTGGGACTAACTTTAGTCTATGAAAATGCGAACAAGTAGAAGTTTGGAAGACAATGTGTAAAGATGGGGGGAGGGAGAAGGAAAGGAAATGTGTGAAGGACATTCTATATATATGTGTGTGCATGTGGAATTTACCATGCAACTTGTGGGATCCCGTGTGTGTGTATGTGTGTGTATAAATCCAGTGTACCAAATGCCCTGATGAAAAATATGTAGGAGAAATCAACCAACTGCATACCAGAATGAACATACACTGAAAATCCATCAAAGACAAAAAATATCCAATTACCTATGGGTGCCCACTTTTCACAAGACAATCACTACCTCTCCAATCTCTCTCAGTTCTAATCCTCAAAAGGAACTTACAAAATACGTTTCATAAATGAGACTACGAACTTCACTTCATAAGTCTACTAAAAATCATGGATTTAATACACATTGGATATATGAGACATTACAACCTTCCTGACATCTGATACACCATGTAACCTGCCTCTAGCTGACCACCTGCATTGCTTCACACATTTTCCTCCGCACCCCTCTCCCCCATCTCTATCCATTGTCTTCCATTTTCACAGACTTCTTGTTAGATTTTAGCTTCTTTTCTACCTTGGTGAACACAAACAGCAGTAGAGTCTCCCAGTGCCTGAAGAAGAAACGGTGTTTGTGCCTGAAAACTTGCAAAGAACTTTTTCCCAACTATTTAATTGGTCTAATTGAAGATATCACATCTACCCCAAAAATCTGCCCGCCTATGCCCTTAGACCAACATGGCTAAAACCAACACCCCTGCACTGTGCTTTAACACCTGCATGTATAGATGCTGGCCTATTTCTGCTTACTGCGCAGTAACTTACTGTGCAGTAAACTTAAGCCAATGTAAATGCACATGTAGACACACCCAATGTGTAGCATTTTGCATTTGTCAGCATTGAACTTAATCCTGTTAGCTCCAGCCAAGCCTTCCAGTCTCTCAAGATCCTTCTGAAATGCGCTCCTGTTCTTCAGCTTCACATTGTCTGAAAATGTACTCAAGAAGCTTTCATAGTTTCATAGTTTCTAGGGTCGGAAGGGACCTGAGTAGATCATCTAGTCCGATGCCCTGCCATGGCAGGAAATAATACTGGGGTCAAACGACCCCAGCAAGATGTTCATCCAACCTCCTCTTAAAAACCCCCAGGGTAGCAGCCTG
>NW_017728918.1:102974156-102981254 GCF_001723895.1 Crocodylus porosus | reverse complement strand
CCCACCACGTTTCTGTAATCCCCACTATGTCCGGGCTGGTGTCAGCCAGCAGGAGGGTGAGTTCCTTCTGCTTGTTTCCCATACTACAAGCGTTTGTGTAGAGGCATTTGAGGCCTCCTGTGGATGTGTCTACTGACCCCCTAGTCCCAGCGTTACCCTGGCCCCTATCTCTTACCTGTTTATTCTCTTCGTTCGTTGGTCTGGGCTGGGTTGTAGTTGTGGGTGCTGTTTGGTCTGGCAGTCTGATGTTTCCTCAGCCCTCATCTTCCCCTTTCTCTGATGAGCTTAGTTAAAAGCCTGCTGGAGGAGGTCCGCCAACCTAGAAGAGAACACACGCTTACCTTTAGGGGAAAGGTGGAGCCCATCCCATCCCAGCATGTCTCTCATCGTGATGTGCCAGTCATGGCTGAGGAAGCCAAAGGCCTCAACGAAGCACCATTCCTGCAGCCGCCAGTTGGTCTCTGCGATTCACGTTTCATGCCATCTGCCTTGTCCACTCACTGGCAGGATAGAAGATAAAACCACCTGTGCGCCCATCTCCTTCAGCACGCACCCCAGAGCGTGGTAGTCCTCCTTCAGGCAATCAGGGCTCCTCCTGGCCATATTGTTAGTGCCCACATGGACTAGGGCCATGGGGTAATAATCGGTGGGCTGGAGTACTGTTTGGAGCATCCCTTTCAAGTCCTGAATCCTCGCTCCAGGTAGGCAGTATACCTTGTGTGCTGAGGGGTCCCAGTGACAGATGGGGCTCTCTGTACCTCTCAGAGGTATATTTTGTATACTCAGAGCTGTAAAATAGAAGAATATCTCTGACAGTAAACTTTATGCATTGGGAGAAGATTTTTTTTGGTCTCTAAAGTTGTAGTGAAAGAATCTTGTAATTTGCAGCTATTTGAATTTCATGGTTGGATTCCTAGATCCTATGGATTCTAGAGTTGCAAAATGCAAATTATCTGGCAGCTTCATACATATTTTAAAAATCTAGGCTGATAATGATTGAATGTGAAATGGAATAATACAATCAGTTCAGTAGCTCCTGCAATTAATTTTAAAATTAAATTAAATGTATTTAATAATATACCCACAATTTTTATTTCCCTGCCACCTTAATGGCCCACTGAGATAAACACCAGCCAAGTCAGAATGGTAACTTTAGATATAGCTGATTTACTTTGAAACCAAAGCTTAAAAAGTCTTTTTTCTTAACAAAAGGCTGTTTATGGTGCACTATTTTGTGGCAAGAGGTTGATTCTATGGCCCTGGAACCACAAAATGGATGTGGTTCTGACTATAATGATAACACTACTCCTTTATATTCCCTGATAGGAATGCTGGATGGGAACAGGGCAAAATTCAAGTCAGTAGAAGAACTTTTACTTCAAATATCTTGACTTTCTGTGATTAAATGTGTTTTATTTAAATGTATAATATTCTATTAATATATTTGCATGGTAATGATACTCTCTCCTTTAATAGAGTCTTTTTAACAGCTTGTTTGGGAATTTGTAATATTACACCATGTTATGAATGCGCATAATTTTGCAGGTTATCTGGAGCATTTATAACAAACAGAACATTTCCTTTTATTCTATGTCATGCTGAAATAGTTTCATAGACTTTCATAGACATCAGGGCTGGAAGGGACCTCGGGAGATCATCGAGTCCAGCCCCCTGCCCAAGTTGTTAATTAGAAAAGTGTATGTTGAAAAGTATATTTTTGAGGATTTATTTAGTAACGACATTAACATAAAATACTTCAGTGCTCAGATTAGGCTAGTCAGTCAGCCAATGTCTGATAGCTAGAAAATGGTATTTAGAGATTTATTTTGGGGAATTGGCTTGTAGGTAAAGAAGATATGTATTAGAATAATGGTCCAGTGCAATGGCAAGGGGTAATTCATTTCTGAAAGCCTGTTGTTATCCTTCCTGGCTCACTGTGTCTGACAAAGGCAAGCAGCAAGCAGATGCACAGGCTGAGAAATAGAAGACATGTACCACACTATTCCATAACATGCTGTGTTGGCCAGGTCACAGTCCACAGTTGCAGAGCCCTTGGAATTTCTGGTTTTGGGGAACAGACCAAATTAGGAGGATATTAGAATGACCCAAATTAAGATGTAGGCATGTGATGGGTTTGTGTAACAAAGGAATATGCCGACAGGACAGAACATGGACGATATGATGACCACAGAAAAACCAATCAATGATGCCCAGAGATGAAGAGTCATTGGGGGGCGGGGGGAGGACACAAAAGGAGATATGTCAGACAAGCAAAGGGTCCCCGACAGGGGAACCAGAGGCTGCCATGGACAGAGCACATATCACCAGCTTATCTCACCCACTGCACTGGGGGTGGGGTGGGCCTCAGCCTTTGACTCCCAGGCTGCTGACGTCTAACATTCAAGAAAGAACCTCAGGGAGAAGCTTGCATACTGGCTAGACATACCTTGACTCTGTAGCAGTTCTAGGACTGGTAGGTATAGAATTGTTTGCATTATTCTTAGCTGCTATCACTGTGAATCAATTAAATTTGCCTATTGTTGAATGGAGAAGTCATGGTCAGTCTGAGGGTTTTGGGTCCATCCAGAACAAGGTATCCGGGTCATAAATACAGTGCCAACCGTGTCTCCTGAAAACAAGGATTTGGTCTAAATGATCAAAATATTTTAGAAATCAGGGGTAAAATTCTGGCCTTATTGGGTGCATCCAGATGAGCGCAAATGTGCGGTATGCGGTGCCGCAGACCCATCTGTGGCACTGCATGTGCCACACATGCAGACATTCCTTGCACTGCTAATTTGTAGTGGGGGCGGGGAATGAGGGTTGACACCAGGAGATCCTGGTGTCAAAAACACATGTGCCTTATAAAAGTGGGGCAGCACATGTGGCAGCAGTGTGCACTGCTGGAAACCAGAGCCTGGCTGGCTAGAGCCATGCTCTGGCTGCTGGCCAGGCTCTGTGCTGCCAGATTGCTGTGGTTGCAGCCCCCAGAGGCCCTCAGGACCCCAGGTAAGGCTAGTGGGGCCTGACCAGGTGTTGGCCCCAGCCTCTCCTACCTCACGTGGCACAACGTGCTGCATGCATGCACTCCAGAGCATTCATGCACAGGTGTTTCCTGGGGATACGTAGCAGCTGTGCTGCTGCTGTTTGTCCCTGAGAAAAGAACATTTCTACCCATCAGAATGTGCCCATTGGTGCCAAGAGAAGTTTTGTCCTTGATTTTGGATAGAGGGAAAAGTTTCATCTGAACAATTGAGACTGGTGAATTGCCAGGTGATTGTGAAAAGGTAAAGTAAGTAATATCAGCTTTCAGTGCTTCCTACACAGGTTCATTTTATAATAAAGATGAGACTTGTAACAAGGAATTTATGGAAAGATATTTTCAAAAGAGATATTTGAAAACTCTATATCATATCTCTGTCCCGTACAAACATTTTAGTGAGTGGTAGGGGTTTTCAACTTTTCAAGAACTTAGGCATTTAAATATGGCTCCTTCAGTTAATCTCACTGGAACCAGTTCAAGATCCTCTTAGAAATATATGTGCCATTAACAAATAATTCATTATTCACACTGAATTAGAAATATCTTGATTTATTAGCAAGGCAGGTACTGAGTTAATTCAGCACTTTACATTTTCAAGAGAGAAGTTGTTTGTTTTTTTTGTGTCTCCTTCATCCAAATACATTATGTTAAAGCTCTAGTCTTTGAGAACTCTCCTGAATCAGTCTCCAGTGTCCTTACCTTCAAATCAATAAAGGAGCTTTTCAAGTCTATCTTATGATGGTTTGTTCCCCTACTGGTGACCGCATCAGCATTTCAGCATTCAGCTCCTGCATCTGTTTATCATCAGCTTGAAACAGAATCTATGAGCTAGATTCTGATCTGACAAACACTGATAGATGCAAAGCCAAAGTCACACTATAGGTTTTGATCTCATTCATACCAGGCTTCCATCAGAGCAAATATGCCATGTTTGACAGAAATCTTGCAAATTCACTTTACAATAACTGAGAATAAAATCTAGTCCCTTAGTATCTAATCTTCACTATATTTATGCCACATTCTGATAGTACAAAACAGAGTCTTCCTAGTGGGGTACATTTTCTGTGGGGACCCTGCCCTGGAAGAATTAAGTCTCTACAATTTGTTTTTCTTATGTCATTTAAAAATAAAATGGATTGTAGAATTGTAGCACCATTTTTTCCTGTTTCCACATTCCTCTTTAAGACTCTTTCTTTCTCTCTGTTTAAGTGCTCCCCTCCCCCATGAAATAAGGATTAAATTGAATGCAAGCCAACCACTGTGTGGAATAGTGGTTGGAACTGTTTGATGAGGTGACGTGCACTTGATGTATCCATAGAAACCATGACTCCAGCCTCATTCACACAAAAACTGCTTCTCCACCAGGCCAGAGTGAGAACAGAAGCAATTGTAGATATAATAACAGGTCCTTTACAATTTGCCTATGATTCAAAACATTTTAATGTGGTATCAGTGTAAGAAAGAATATTCAGGGAAATGAGTCTGAAAGCACTGCTTTCTTGTGCCTGAATCAGAAAGCAGACAACTATCTTATTACATTAACCCTTTGAAATTCCTATTGACAGTCTTCCCTCCCTGCAAGGCTTAAATTGACTTAGTTGCTATTATTGTGATGTGAACCAGAACTTCTCTAACTCCCCAACAAGCTCTAGAGGCTGTGTATAATGTATCTGGATATATCCAGCACCTGGATAATACAAGTATTTTGATGAATTGACAAACAGGTGGGGAGGGCTGATTCACATTGTGAACACTGTGTTGTGGGTGTAAGTGCAAAATGAAGACCGATTCCACACACCCCCCCCGGTCTCCTCCCCCCCCTACATGGCTGATAAGATTTCTGCATCTTTGCAAAAGTGCTGTTTTGGCATAACTCCAACCTCCAAATATGCGCATGGAACAAGAAGGATAACCACAAGTAATACAATAGCACAGAATCCTTTAAAAATAGTCCCTCAGCCTAAATATAATTTGTATCCATTTTATTCAGGAATTATCATAGGAATCATTATTGCCAAGATAAATTATTTCTGTCAACACAAAGCAGGGAACAGCAAGTCCAGGAGAGGCAGAGAGAACTTTGTAGATATGTCTTGTAATTAGAAATGGTTGAGAGGAACTTTATGGCTTGTTTCATAGCATGCTCAGTACAAGCATGATTGCTGACAATGGGTACAATGGTTTACTGTAGCGACATGAACAGCAGAAGTGAGCAAACTTCCTGCATCCCTCGGCAAGATGGTTTGACAGCAAGAATACAGCCAAGAGTATTTCTTAATTATTAGAAATAAATTCTAGTAAATAAAGTAATGACAAATAATTTATCACTCTCCTAGTTTTGCTTTCATAGCAACAGAATGAGATTCCTATATTTTTAATTATTCTAATTTTTGTATCACATTATTAATTTTGATGCTGGAAATCAACAGGGGGTGTGTCTACACATACACTTGATCAGAGATCAGTTTACTTGTGAGTAAACTACTTGCAAGTAAACATTCTTGGGCAGGCATCTACACATGCAAGGACATGGTAGTAGATTTGCTCCCACTTCCTGTGGCCCTGCAATGGCCCCCTGCTGCCACCAGGGGTAGCTCCAAGCTCCCACTGCAGCAGCCAGCAGCTAGCAGCCATCTTGAAAAGGCAGCCCCACTCTGTGTTCCCTAGCCAGCCACTTCCCTGGCCAGGAACAGCATGCACAGCACAGGGGCAGCATGTGGCAGCTGTCTCATCTCTGCCTCTGCCTCCTCATGCCATGGTTGCTCCAGCCCCTGCCCATGGCAGTGATGTCTTGCACCCCAGGCTCCTGCTGGCCACTGCACTGCCCCTGCTGAGCCACTGTGCTGACCACCAGCTGGCCTATGGCCATCAGGGCCCCACCAGCTCGCTCATGTGCAGCGACTGCCTGTCCAGCTGCACTGCACTGCCCCAGGGCTGCTGTTGCTGCACAGCTGCTGCCTGGACCCTGTTCTGCTGGCCAGACTCCAGCAGGGATGCTGATGATGGGCTGCTGGATGCCATTGCCAGGGCTATCCTCACCCTTCTTGGCCTCCAGCCCCACTGCCTCTGGGCCCACTGGGCCAGCTCAGACTGGTGGCTGTACGTCATCCAGCAGACCTGGGATGAAAAGCAGTGGATGACATTCAGGATGAGACAGGCCACCTTCTTAGACCTCCTGGACCAGTTCTGCCCACACCTGGAGCATCAGGACACTTCCATGTGGATGACCCTTCCCTCAGGCATCTGGCTGGCCCTTGCCCTGCTCAAGCTGCCCATGCTCACCAGCCTCTGCTATGTGGGCCATCTCTTTGGGGTGCGCAAGGCCACTGCTGGAGAGACTATGCTGGAGGTGTGTGGCACCCTCCAGGACAAGCTGGGCCACACAGTGTTCCAGGTTCATGACCCCCTGGCAGTGGTGGTAGGGTTCCATGCTCTGGGATTCCCCCAGTGTATTGCAGCTCTGGATGAAATCTGCATCCCCGTCACTTGCCCACCCCATGATGACCACTCCTACTACAGGCAGAGGGGCTTTTACTCTGCCTTGATCCAGGCCATCATTGACCACCATGGCACCTTCACAAACGTGAGTGCCAGCTGGATGAGCAGTGCCCATAACAGCCATGTGTTTCACATTTATAGAATGGTAAACTCCCTTCCTGAGAGCACGGAAGCAGAAAGGGATCTTGGAGTCATTATTGACTCCAAGATGAACATGGGCCGACAATGCGAAGTCACAGTTGGCAGCACTACCCGGACCTTGTCGTGCATCCACAGGTGCATCTCAAGTAAAGCCAGGGAGGTGATCCTCCCCCTCTATGCAACACTGGTCAGGCCACAGCTGGAGTACTATGTCCAGTTCTGTGCACCCCATTTCAGGAGGGATGTGGACAACATTGAAAGGGTCCAGAGGAGGGCCACCCGCATGATCTGGGGACAACAGGGCAGACCCTACAATGAAAGACTGCAGGACCTAAACCTGTTCAGCCTTCACAAGAGAAGGCTGAGGGGGGACCTGGTGACTGTCTATAAACTCACTAGGGGGGACCAGAAGGGTT
>NW_017728918.1:102969561-102973796 GCF_001723895.1 Crocodylus porosus | reverse complement strand
TGAGTTTGCTGAGCACACCATCTACTGGGTCATAATCACATCATGCATAACATCTGTGACTCCTGGGGGGAGCTGATTCTCGAGGCCTGATAGGAGGAGGAATGGTGGGCAGAGAACACCGGGCAACAGGAGCACCAGCTGCTGCAGCAGCAACTGTGTTGTGCTCCCCTGCCAAGGCCCGAGGTGAGCTGCACACCCACCAGTGGGGGGCTAGGGCACTGGGCATGAGAGGTGCTGGATGGCCACCTCCTCCTGCACTCCCCACTGTAGCATGCTTGGACAGCTGCCCATGGACCCTGCACCCTCCCCCACCAAACCTCAGCACCATGCTCACTACAGCCATCTCAGAAGAACAACTGCTTTTATTTTCCTCACGTCAAACAGATCCCCTCTCTCTCCCCAACAACAGAGCCCCTCTACCACCCACACAACCCACCAATAAAACACCCACTTCTTTCCATGAACTATTTTCAAGTGTAGTGCTATTGTTGTGCATGTGACCTCTCAGCATGAGTGGCAATGGGGTGGGGAAACCTAGGGGGCAGAGTTCAGGAACAGGCAGCCAACACCCCAGTTTATGGCCATTCCCCTGTGGGTGTTCATGATGTAGCAAGCCCGGTGGGTGGGTGGCTCGCCCAGGGGCAGCGGTGGCTGCTGGCCCCCCAGCATGGGTGGCTTCCCCTCTGGAAGCTGGTGTTCAGGGTCAGCAGGGCCAGCATGTAGTCCTGGGCCCACTGCAGGCAGCTCTGGCTCCACGCTCATGTGGGTTTAGAAATGTCAGAAAATTTCACCCCTTATCAGCATTACTACACTAGCAGAGGTTTCCAGCGTACATCTGAGCTAGTTACTATGTTTTTTCCCTCATCAAGTGAATAGATGCTAAATACGATTTCCATTCAGATAATGGAATGGGGTAGTGGGAGACAGGCAACTAGCTATTATCAATGTCTTAGTAATATTCTTTGCACTAGGTAAAAGCTGTTAAGACACATTGTTATGACCATAGGTATAGGGCCAACCTTATCAAGGCCAAGGATATGGAATCCTAAAAAAAGATGATAAGGGTGCATCTACACATGCAAATAATCCGGGAGCAGTTTACTCTCACGTGAACTACTCAAGAGTAAACTCTCCTGGGTACATGTCTACATGTGCAGGGACATGTGAGAAGATTTGCTGCTCCCAGCAGCAGACTGCTTCCACTCTCTGTGGCCCTACAATGGGTCTCTGCAGCAGCCAGGAATTCTGGATGTTCACCCAGGGGCCAGGAGAGAGCTGTCTCATGGCAGGGGCTGGGATACTTCTCCCTGCCCCTGTGAACTGCCTGGTGCTGGGTTGAGCTCTGCCACCAGAGTCCAGCTGAGGATAATGTCCCCCTGCTGTGGCAGCAAGGAGCTCCCATTCCCTCACTCTACAATTGTGGGACCTGGGCTGTGAAATCTTTATCTTCCAGATAAGAATCTTCCACTCTTACGATCATGCGGGGCTGGGAGCTCTCTGCTGCTAAGGCAGGGGGACGTTGTCCCCCCTCCTCACTGCCCCTACTGGCTCTGGTGGCAGAGCCTGCCCTGGTAGCAAACAGTTCCTGGGGGCAGGGAGAAATCTTGCACCCCCTGCTGCCCGAGTAACCAGGAGCACATCTGCTCCCAGTCAGGGGTCTACACATGCACTGTTGCGCAGTTACTAATCATGAGTAAATTTGCTACTTGCATTTTCAAGTAGCAAATTTACTCATGTTTAAAGCCAATTACTGTGCAGTAAGCATCTTTACATGTAGACATGGATGCTTACTGTGGAGTAATTGGCTCTACTGCACAGTAAAGTGTCTCATGTAGATGCGCCCAATGACTGTTTAATATTTGAAAATATGGGCTAAAATTATATTTCTTGTTTTCTGTGGCAGGACCAAAGGATGTGTGATTTTGAAGCATGTAGGCTGTCTTGTTGGCTACAAAGGACCAACTCACGGGATCATAACGAAGTCTAATTTATTGTACAGGATGTGAAGTTACCAATAAAATCATAAATGCAAGCTTTGAGTTATGAGGGGTACTGGCCACCTTAACACATACACACACATGCACTCACTCATTCAAGCTCGTGTCACTCAGACTCATGTAGTGAAGTGTATAGTAGCTGCTGCAGTGATTGTGAGAACACTGGTGTCAGTATATCTACCTGTCCAAGGCCCTGGAGCCTGCTGTTGATGGTCAGCTTCCTTCAAGGCAATGTCTTCTTCAGAAGGGGATCACCTGCTTGTCCTTCTGTCTTGGTAGGTCAGGTGCTGGATGAGAGAGCGCCACTGAGGGTCACACTTCACTGCCTTTTATCCCTTTCTGGCAGACTTGTGTGACTCTCCAGCATCATTTTGGCTGCCCAATCCAGACGTCGTTGTCCCACATGGGTCTTCAGTAGTGCAAGACAGCTGTTAGTCACAGGGGTCTTGCCTGCCAGTAGCTAGCGCAGTTTCTAGCGCAGTTTCGGGATTCAGTTTGTGATTTTGATTATTTAACAATAGTATTGTTAATGGTTGCAGAAATAGTCAACAGGGTGGGTGCTCAGTCACAGGAATCAGTTCCTTTGCTTAATTAGCCTAAAATGGCTTGTAGAGTAGAGTTTTGTAATGGTAAGTTTCTCTGGCTAGGCTATTGTTATTTAATCACCTATTGATAATCATACACTTACATTCACTCAGAGGGGACCAGTCCAATATAGCAGATTTTATCACTTTACAATTACAATTTCAATGCAGTTTTTAACAATGGTCCAAGGTGTAACTTCTTTCTCTAGGGAGTACATTCCTTAAGGGTTTAAAAGTATAAAATATAAAATACAAAATTCCATGGTAACGATGAGACAGGTGAAATATAAAAATGCACTGTGAGAAATATATAAAAATGCAATGTGAGGTAGTGAGGATCAAAGGCTACTAGGGACAGTAAGTGAGTTAGGTTAGCACAGGATATGTTTACAGTATTTGAAGTGGATATGCTAGTTCTTTTGTTTTCTTTAGTGACACTGAGCTTAATTGATATGTAGATGTAGTTTCTAGGTTTCTCCTACAAAAAGAGGAGCTGACTTGCTCTAAGCCTTGCCACACCCATATAATGAGTGTGCTAGGTCTCTGCCAATACTTAGAAGGAAAAAGAAATGCATAAAATGCAGCGGGGGGGAGAGAGGGGTGTGCAAGCAAGAAGGGGCTTCTGTTATATCAATGTCCAGAAGGGAAATGTGTAAAGGGAGCTTTCTGCTACAGTCTATACATGTGTTCATGGTTGGGAGAGTGCCATTTTAATTAGAGTAATTCCTGGGCAGCCTCTCTAATTAAAATGACTCACTGTCACATGTATTAAGCCCCTGTGCATTTTTTAAATGGCCACAAGATGCTTTATCTGAAGCTTATTCAACGAGGTTTAGATAAAGTACCCTCACAGTTATCTTTAAACATAGGTGGGATTAATATATGTGATGATGAGACACTGGAGCATTCTAGTTAGGACACGGAGCAGACTCGATTACTCTGCTCTTACACATTCTGATAAGAATGTGAACAAGCACATCTATAGGCAGCTGTAATGGCTGTATCTCTGTGACGTCTATGAAGTTGTATTTTCACTGAGGCAGGCAATCTAGTTTTCACCAGTTGAATCTGTTAAATGTGTTAGGGGCCAGATATAAGGGGCTGAATGAAGGTGGTACATTGCACTGGATTTATTCTTAAGTACTGTCCACTAAGGTATTTCATGGTCTTCATTCCACATGTTTCAAACACCTGGTATTATTTCATTGTATATATTGTATAATTGCTGACTAATTTTATGGCAGGTGCACATTTAAAGATTCAAATGAAATACCTGAAATATTATATGTTCCAAAAGGAGTTTTTCATATTTCAATTGTTCTTCAGAACACTGGTCAAAGTTCTGCTTTCCGAAAGTTCTCCAGGTGAACAGGTCAGTATTCTTATATAATAAAGGGCTTAGTCTGTCTGTCCATAATGCTCTTGGAGCACTCTGATTGGTTAGTGAAACAACCAAACAGAGTATGAAGCACAGCCATGACAGTGGGGATGGAGGGGGCAGACTGGGCGATGTCGAGGCCAGCAGCACTGGCCCCACTCCCCTGCTCCATAATGGCCGTGCTCCACCACCTCCAAGGAGCAGGGCCAGCAGGGAGGGGGTGAGGCCAGTGGTGCTGGAGGTGGCAGCAGCTTGGGGTGCTGGTGGAGGGGGATG
>NW_017728918.1:102964163-102968636 GCF_001723895.1 Crocodylus porosus | reverse complement strand
GTCTGCCCCCCCACACCCTTAATTTCATGCAATCTTAAAAACTTAAAATGATAAAAATCAAAATAAATGCTTATAAATAAACATTGCTATTATCTGTTGAAATCATTTTAAAAAATGAAAATTGAATTCTGCCAATTCGACCCATGCACAACACATAGAGCAAGGATACTTTTTTGGATTCATGAATGTCAGATCCCCAATTAGCTATGGCAAAAAAAATGCCTTGTTCCATCCCAAACTCGCCGAATATCATACTTCTTATAGTGGACACAGTAATCCATGTACTTCTGACCCTGTAAGTTTGAATTCTGCAAGGTATATTGAAAAATATTGAAGTATTTCTGCAAGGTATATTGAAAAATATTCCAGGTGGACCAAAAAAATGTTGTTGCACATCAGCCCAATGCTTTTCATTCTGCCCTGACTACCCAATTATTATAAAGTTCAGTTCCAGGTATCTGTTTTGATGTTCATGCACCTACATAACTCTGCCTCTGGTTACTTGAGAGATTACAGCTATGCTCCACTAGAACAGAGGCCATAGGAGTGTGGGAATCAGCATTTTAGTAGGAGCTGGACAAAGACTACGGAAGTCATTCACATAAGACATCAGAATGACCACAAAACTCAGCACTTCCACAACGAAAGATAAAACTTATTTCTTCCATGTTGCTTTTCCTGGACATATCCTTCACACGTGTAATTAGTCTTTGAACTAATCAAGCCATTCTCTTCCATACATGGAGTGGAGGGCAAGACAGCATCCATTCTGTTATTTTCATCTTATGTACTGGATGGTCCTACATGAAATAAGAAAGCCCATAATAAATACTCAGCACAGAGATATGCACTCTATGCTCACATGAAGAAATAAGTAATTGAATCAGCCTTAACAGATTAGAATGGCATCATCTCTATTTAACCCAGTAAGTCAGGACATTGTCAGGAAAATATCACAGGAAGAAAGAAAGAAAAAGAGAAATTCCCCTTCCCAGAAAGGGACCATTTGGCATCGCCTCTACCTTAACTCAGGGTACTGGGACTTTGTCAGTTAGGAGCAATAGGGATTTGCTGCACTTCCAGTGCAGATAAAGGATAAATTTGAACAAAGGAAAATCCAGCTGTCGTCATGCTGCTGTAGCAGAAGGCGTCTGGTATGGCTGTCTTTTCCAAGCAGGGTCCCTGAAAGAGCAGAATAAATAATTGATCAGAATCGATTGTTTCCATGCAATGAATTTTGTCCCCCTCTCTGGCCACGTAATGCCTTCCTTCCATTTGCGCCTTAATCCAATTCTACCACGTGCAGAAAACAGGAACTAGAATTGATCCTCAAGGCCTGGGCGTGGTTTCTTTCTTTCTTTCTTGTTTCAGGGGGGTCGTTTAATTTCTTCTCTTCTCTTCCCTTGGCTGCTTGTCTCCCTCCCCCACCTCCTTCTCCCAGGCCCAGTGAGGTCAGCTCATGAATATTGCTGCATTTCCCTGAGAGGCTCTGGCACTGCTTGGTACCTCGTGTGTGCATGAATTTGACCAGCCCAGCAGCAGACAGAGTTGGTGAGTAACGCAGATGCTTTGTCTTAAAGCCTTTGTTGTTTAAAGAGAGAGAGAAAGAGAGAGAGAGGGAGCCCTGAACAGGATTCAGATCCAATCAGTGTAGGGTAACCCTGAGGAAATGCTCCCATCCCTCTGCTTGCTCAAAGCCGCAGCTGTCACGTACCCTTGCAATAGGCAGCAGATTGAAACCTGCCAGGGGGAGAGAGGGCTGAGCTCTGCCGAGGCATCCACTCAGTTCAGCAGAGATCCTTGCCTGGATCCCTGGTTGATCCCAGCTCCGCGTGGCAGGTGGAACCAGTGCATGTCTCTCTTTTGTTGCTGGCGCATCCCCCTCCTTGGCAGCTGTTTCCAACCGGAAAACCTGCAAGGACTTAGCGTCCTGCCACCTCTTTGAGCCACGTGATTCCTGCCTCTGGAGATCTGCTTCTGTTGCCGAGTTTGTGCAGCTGCAGGAGTTGGACTGGGACTGAGACGCGTGTCCGTTGTAGGACTGCAAGAGCTCTTGCCACGGGGGAGGCACCAGCCGGGGCTGGAGTTTGGGGCAGGAGGGATCCAGGTTACCCTCCTGAGAAATCTCTGCTCTTTGCTGCAGTGAAACATCCCGAGGAAATCCAGGTAGTGTGCAGGGTTACAGATGTGTTGGTGGCAAGGATTTTCTCGGGTGATGTCTTTTATTGGACCAGCTGTGTAGTTGGGAGAAAGTTAGGCAAGCTTTCCAGTGTAAGACATGCTTCATCAGGGCTCTGAATACAGGAAGCAGGCACAGCAAGTTGGGCGCAGGATAGGGGAGGGGCTGAGAGAAAATCTTAGGTGTACTTGGTTTTATTTTTAGCTCTAAGTAAAAGTCGGAGTAATTCACAAGCTACAGAAATCAAGTTGGTTCCAAACATCATCATCATTATTATTATTATTATTTTGCTCTCTCTCTCAACTTTCTTTGCAAGAATGAGGCTTCTTTCTATAAGAGGATGCTGAACAATAGCAGCCTCAGGCGCTCTAGCTAGGAGGGAGCTGTAATAGGCAGTTGAGATGCGGAGAAACCTGCTTCAGCCGATTGATTTTGCTTCTCTTTTTGTGAAGCAAGGGGTGGTAATAAGAACATAAGAATTGCCACTTGCTGGGTCAGACCGCAGGTCCATCTTGCCCAGTCTCTTGGGTCACACAGAGGCAGAGTGGATGCTGAAAGGCAGGGTGAACTGGGTAGGGGCAGGGTTTTTTCCACTGTTCCCCTCTCAATTGCAGCCTTTTACCTTTAAGGTTAAATGGTACCAGATCTCTCCCCCCACCCCCACCCCCGCTCCTCTAGGCACTTCATTGGACTGGAACTTTTTGCCCAAATCGTGCTCCTCTGACCATAATATCCAACCGATGACAGTGCATATGGCAGGAATGACCACATCCTTGGCACTTGAGCACAGCGCAAACTCTGCGTGTCATAGTCCAGCATGTTCCCGGAGTGAATTTATTGTCACAGCCCAGCTCGCTACCTAGGCTGACCTTCCCAATTCCGGTCTCCGCCTTTCCCGCGTCGTGCTCTGCAGACTGCAGCTGATTTGAGAGCCGTCGAAATGTCCCGGGAGCCCGGAGGCTTTTTTTGTTGTTGCTTTCCTTGCATTAATTCCTCCTGTGGGTAGAAGTTGGACAAAGGCTGTAAAGGTCCATCCTGGGAATCGCAGCCAGCATTTTCAGCCTGTCTTGAGACACGTCTTTGTAACACTGCGGGAACAAGCACAGTGCTATATGCGGCTGTGACCATGGAAACTATCGCTTTGCTTATGTGGGAAGAAAAGTTGCCAGCTGAGCAGGATTTGGTAACCACAGTAACAGGCAGAACCTCTGCTTAAAGAGAGGTTGTTCCCTGTTTAGGTCTGTGTTGTGTCAGGGTTGAGGAGGGTAGTTTAGAGCTGATGGGTCGCCTTGGGCTGACCCTGCCTCAGGCACGGGGGTTGTACTGGGGGTCCCTTCCAGCCCCGTTTGTCTATGGCATGGGCTGCCCTGGTCCCCCTGCGTTGTATTTGGGAGGTGAGGGCTTTAGGTCTTGTGTTGTATCAGGCTTGAGGGTATTTTTATGAAGAGCTAATGCGTTGTATGGGATGGTTTGTCTTGGGCTGATCCCAGGGGGTTGGATGTGACCTCTGGAAGGCCTTTCCAGCCCTACTGCTCTGTGACTGTCTTTCTCCTCTACTTAAAAACACACCAGTTGGGGAAAACCGGCCTGAGAGAATAGGCGTCATTGGGAAATGCTCAGATTCATCCGAGGGAAAAGGAAAAAACAACCAAGCTTTCGCCTAAACGTGCAAAGCACAGCCAGCAAGCTCCTAGCACATCCCGAGTCCGAAATGGACGTGGTGACTTCAGCAGCAGCAGGCTAGGGCGGGGCTGGTAGTTAGGGGCCCTGGCTCTGCCTGGAGAGGCCCTTCCTGCGGAAGCATCCCTTGTCCTGCCCTTTCCTAGATCTAGCTGAGTCCTTAGGTCTGGAAAAGGAGACCCTGGCGCTTGGGGATCCCCAGGGAAGAGCGCTGGGATGGTCTGGGGGCGTGGGAGAAAGAGATCAGGAGGCAGCCGGAAAGCGAGCCCCTGGGGCAGACCCAGGCGCTGATCTCAGCACCCCCGGCCGCCACCCCATACCTCCCAGCTGAACTCGGCAGTGACTCCCAATCCCCGTGCCTGGCGATGAGCCTTGATGTGGCCGTTTCCCAGGGGGAAAGGGCTTGCAGCAAAGCGATCCGGGACGCCAGGGTCCCTCCCAGGGGCATGTGTGGGGGCAGCTTTGTTGCTGCCGGGGCTGCTCCCCCACCTCCCCTGCACGTCGGTGGCACGCGGGCGTCCTTGTGTCCCCTAGGGCGGAGGATGCCCCGGCTGATGTGATGGACGCCAGCCAGCAGCGGCCATGAGCCAGGCGCCGGCCGGGGGCGCTGCCGC
>NW_017728918.1:102890361-102963693 GCF_001723895.1 Crocodylus porosus | reverse complement strand
CGGCGCTCTCCCCGAGGCCGGCCTCAGCCTCAGCCCGCAGCACCAGGAGGAGCTGCGGGAGGAGATGGAGAAGCTGCGGGAAGAGAACGAGACCCTCAAGGTGAGCGCGGAGGGGTGGAGGGAGGCAGGGGCGGGGGTGTGCAGCTAAGCTGGGGGGCAGGGAGGCTCCTTTATTCCCTTGGGGGGATGAGGAGGAGGCGGAAGAAGAAGCCACTTCTTCCTCCTGGATGCTGGGGTGGGGGGGTGGAGAGGGGCAGAGAAGGGAAGAGGGGCTGGAGAGAGCTGGATTCCTCCTCTTAGCCCTGGGAGTGCACCTGGGAGCATCCCAACCCTCCCCCTCCTGTGGGACAGGGGCCCTGGGGGGAGGGAGGTGTCGCCAGACCCTTGGGAACTCCCTGGGGCTGGGCCTTTGCTGCAGAGCAGCAACAAAACATGGTGGGCCAAATCCTGGCTTCTCCCTTATTCATTATTCATGTGCCGGCCGAGGGGAGGGAGGCAGGGAGGGCTGAGCACCACACCAGCGTGAGAGCATGGAAGGGCGATCACGTCTGTTCGTTCTTTCCCTGGCCTCGCTGGCTTCCCTTGGCCTGCTCTCACAGGGCAGGAGGGAGAACGTCTGTTTCCCAGCTCCTTTCGAGCCATGTTTCCCAACCCTCTTGCTGTCTCTGATGTTTATTTTCCTGGTTGGTCACTGTGCGGCCTCTTCTCCTTTCCCACTGGGTGTCAGAATGAGATAGATGAGCTGAGGACTGAGATGGATGAGATGAGGGACAGTTTCTTCGAGGAGGACGCTTGTCAGCTTCAGGAAATGCGCCACGAATTGGAGAGAGCCAACAAGAACTGCCGGATCCTACAGTACCGGCTACGTAAGGCTGAACGCAAGCGGCTCCGCTATGCCCAGACCGGGGAGATTGATGGAGAGCTCCTGCGGAGCATGGAGCAGGACCTCAAGGTACAGAAGGCCCTCATATCAGCAAGTGCTGGTAGGGTTGAAGATGGGGAGAACTGATTCACTGAGGAAAATGCCTGTTCCCAAGTGAGCCTTGATTCAGACATTTTTCTCAATGCCATTTTGAAACATGCACCCTTGAGAGCAATATGGGACCACTGGATAGCCAAGGCCAGATTTATACTTTTGGGTCATCAGCAGTATTTATAGGACTCTGGGCTCAACTTTTATTCTTTACTTAATCCCATTTTTATTGAAGTTAGTGGAAGTTTGAGTGAGAAGTGTTTAAGATCTGTGTAAGGCTGACAGGATTTGGCCCTTTGTTTTCAAGAAAACAAGCCAAAACACTCTGCTCCAGGTCCTGCAACCCCACTGAATAGTCCCATTGACTGCTGTGAGAACATAACATTCAGTCCAGCTTCAATGGAACTATTCGCATAAGTTATTCATAGGGCAAAAAACTGTCTCTACTGAAATCAATGGGGAAAAAAAAACACTTGTCTGTAGTGGAGCCAAGATTTCACCCATAGATCCTAGGACAGAAGGAACCATTATGATCATTTAGTCTGCCCTCCTTCATTGTATAGGCCACAGAATGTTACCAGGCAATTTCTGCATATGACCTATAACTTCTGCCTGAACTACAACAGATGTTTTAGAAAGACTTTCAGATCTGATTTATAGACTTCAGACAATGGCAGATCTAACACAATCAATATGGAAGTTCATTGTTGTAAAAATGGTGTTTTATAATCTGCATGTGTCTAGGTTCAGCTTTCATCCACTAATTCTTGTTCTTCTCTCAGAACTCTTATCTCTACACAAAGACCATGATCAAGTCACCTCTTAACCTCCTTTGCTAGAAGCTAAATAGAATAAGCATCTTTAGTCACATGCAGTAAGGATGTTTTCCACACTAGTTTATTTATAGGGCTCTTTTCTGAACCCCTTCCAGCTCATACAGTATCCTTGTTACTGATCCTTGTTAAAATGTGGACACCAGAATCAGGTATGGTATTCTCATGGGTTTTCTCTACTGATGCCATACAATGCCATACTAACATCTTTCTACTTCTATTTATTATTTGCACTCTTATCAAGGATTGCATTTTCTGCCTTGACCATCTCATTCCATGAGGGGTAGAAGTGGTCAGGAATATTTGCCAAAACATTTTTTTCCAAACCAAACACTTTTTTTTTTGGCAGAAAGATAATGATTTGATGCAGCTTTCTCAGGTCTATGAGAAAGCTTATGGAAAAATATTTAAGAGTCAGCCTCACAGCCAAGAACAACCAGGTGGTTAAAGTACTCAGCTGGCACGTGGGAAGCTGATGTTCAAGTTCCTGCTCTACACACTTTGAAAAAGGAACTTGGATCTGGGTTTCTTGCATCCCAAGTGAATGTTCTAAGTCTGGGCTAGAGTCACTCTCTTTTTTTGCAGCTCTTCCATTTTTTATTAATAACTAAATATTCACTGGGCCTGATAGGAAGAGCTGCTTCTGTAGCCCAGTAATTAGGGTACCAGCCTAACTTATGGGAGAACTCTGTTCAGGTTCCTGGTTTGAATTAGGTACAGCAATCATCCAATCCTAGATTTCCCATGTCCCATATGAATGTTGTAACCATCAGACTATTCCAGATTCTGATGTGGAAGGGTCTCTTTCTTATTTTCTTCCTGAAAAATTCTAAAAGCTTTGGCTTCATTTTGCATCAAAATGGAAGCAAATACCAAAACCTTGACCTTTTGTTTACCAGTCCTCCATATGCCCTCTAAATTCATGATACCCTTTAAGTGACATTGCTTTCCAAAATAAAGCTGTCCATCCCACATGGATAACTCATATTTTTGTTTCCCTGATGTATTGCATTTACCTGTATTAAAATGTATGTTGTTCAAGGAAGCCCAAATTACCTAGTGATCCAGATTGCTCTCTAGAGTTCACCTGTCCTTATTATTTGTCATTATATCAATGTTGCTGTTATCTACAAACTTTACCAGTAATGTTTTTACTTTTTCTTTGATATTGCTGATGAAAACTTTGGATAATGGAGGGTTAAACAGTTACTTCTGGGAGCTCACTACAAATGACCCCTTAGAAATGAGGATTCCCCATTCACAATTGCTTTTTGAGATAGCCTGTTTTGAATCCACTGTGCTGCTTTGGTTTTTGTGTAACATTAGTTTTTGATCAGATTATTTTGTGGGGCCTTATGCTCCACAAATGCCTTATTGAAGTCTACGTGCATTGAGTCAAAGTGTTTACCTTTGCCAATCAAACTTTTACTTTCCCCCAAAATTTTTATCAAATGGCATCTAGTGTAAGGAACCTAGGCCTCATCCTTCTGTCAGGACCAGAATGCAGAGTAACAAAGAGCCAGTTACAATAGCTCACTGGTAGCTGAGGAATCTCTGGTGTTGGTGAAATGTCCAGCTGAGCAAAGCAAGTCAGGATCTGCCCGTGATTTGGTATCTCACAGTCCCTTTTCACAGGATACACTTGGAATTCATCTAGCATGGTTTCTTCATCTCCATCTTCTGGGCAGTATGAATGTGTCTTGTGTGTGTGCATGGTGGCAAGGTTATTGATTGATTGTGTTCTAGCATACAGCAGTTGTATTGGTACACTCACTCATGGTTGTGTTTCCTGTCAAGAGAGTGAGTCACTAGCTGCTGCTACTGCTGCTGCTTTCTGATGGAGAAGATTCTTTTTGATTACCTGTTAGCCAATGTTTTGTTTTCCTTTAGAGATGCAGTAAATTAGAAAGCATATTTTTAAATTGTTAGTAATATGTCTTGTTCATAAAAGAGAGATCTCTGATCTCAGGCTAAGTACTGCAAACACCAAGAAGGGATAAACTACGTTTTTCCATTCTTAAAGAAAGTCACAAGTCCAATCTTTTAAAATGACTCTCATGATGCCAAAATCATCATGATAGTCATTGTTGATGTTTACCTCAATATTTTAGATTCATAGACATTAGGGCCGGAAGGGACCTCGGAAGATCATTGAGTCCAGCCCCCTGCCCAAAGGGAAAGAAGTCAGCAGGGGTCATAGGAACCCAGCAAGATAGACATCCAAATGTCTCTGGAAGGTGTTTAAAGTATGTGCTTGAACCACCTTCGGCAGCAGTCTATTCCAAACCTTGGGGGCTCAGACAATAAAGAAATTCTTCCTTATGTCCAGCCTGACACGGAGAAGTTTGTGACCATTCGATCTTGTCATCCCTTGGGGCGCTCTGGTGAACAGACGTTCCCCCAGATCCTGATATATGTGGTATTCTAGTTTTATTAGTGCCATTAAGTGACAGTACAGTGACATGAGAGGCAAAGCTAATGCTGAAGTGGGAAAATGGATTATGTCCTTGGTTTCTTTAAACCCTGCTCCTGTGACAGTGCATTTCAAAATGTAGAGCAAAAATGCTGAGTCATTACTTCACTTTAAAATATTATATTGTGTTTTGGTGAATAACACAGGTTCTTGGTCAAAGACATCTGTGATTTATCCTATTTTTCTTTTTTTATTAATGTAATTAGAAATAAAGGTGGAATTTTGATTGACTTTGATTGTGAATGGGGAGGAAAGCAAGAAATTGTTCCCCCTACTTTTGGTCCCACATGATGCCCAGAATGCATGGGGCTAGAGAGAACATGGACTCTTCACTTAGCTAGCACTCCCATAGATAATAAGTGCTTAACAGGGTTATACTCAGGTGCAGTCAGAGGGGAAGTGGTGGAGCAGAAGGAGTAGGGTGAACTAGCTATGTTTGAGAGGGTGCACAGTCTGTACTGTCTCCAAGGGTGATGAAGCTGCTCTGCTTTGTGCCTGAGTAGCCCCAAGGTGTCATACAGATATAGGTTCTGATGCAACTCTCACTGAAGACAGTGGAAAGAATCCTCTTACATAGTGAAAGTTAGTGGAAGTTAGACAGAATTCCCGGACATCCGATTTCCTTCTGAATACTGTCTTCTATGCATTCCCTTAACACATTTTCTACTAAACAAGAGACAGAATCAGTACCTAAGTGGTTAGAATTACTGTAATAACTTCTCGCCTCGTTTTTCTTTTTACTTGTAATTCCATTTAGGTTGCAAAGGATGTTTCAGTAAGACTTCATCATGAATTAGAAAATGTGGAAGAAAAACGTACTATAACAGAAGATGAAAATGAAAAGTTAAGACAGCAGCTTATAGAAGTTGAGATTGCCAAGCAGGCTGTACAGAATGAACTGGAAAAAATGAAAGAGGTTAGTACTGTCATTTTACTGTTGATACTTCAAAGTATGTGAAAGATAATTTAGGCCAATCTGAAATTCTGACATTGTCATTCCTGAAATAATTTCTATTTCATATAGCAGCTACAGTTAAAGAGAAACTTTGAGTGCTCAAATATGGAAGAACAAATCCTAAAAATACTAGAGTAAGGCACCTTGGTTTGGGGAAGTTGTAAACAAATTGGAAAAAATAAAATGTTTTTTAAATATCTCTTAAAAGGCTCCTTTACACATGCTCTGGAGTGGGGGAGGGGGTGCATTTTGATTAGAGTGGTTCTTGGGAGCCTCTCTAAGTAAAACACCTACAGCATCTTGTGTGTTCAGCACCCTGAGCTCCAAAATGGTGATAAGGGCACTTTAACTAAAGTTTGTTTGACAAGCTTTAGTTAAAGCGCCCCTGCCACCATTTTGAAATGCAGGGGTGCTAACTGAATGCATGTAATGCTGAGGCTGTCGGAGCATTCTTATTAGTGACTGAATGAATCAAGCCTGCTCCAATGCATTCTAATTAGAACATGTTGGAGCAGGCATGTGTATGGGTGCCCATAGAAAGAATGACTGTAACCTTGCTTTTCTCTGAAGCTCTGGTGATATAAAGCTGCTATGGCTGAGGGTCTGAGAGATTCTGCCTATGCATGACAGATGCAGGAAGAATGCTTACGGGAGATCTAGGCATATGAGTTTGCTGAATGGTGTTCCTCATACCTGCTTTTATAAGAAGCAGCATATGTTCCTTCAGCAAATGCTGCCAGACACTCGCTAGCCTGCAGTGGAGGAAGGTTTTGGCTGTGTTCCCATTCCAGATAGTCCCATCCACTTTGAATTTTGGAATGAAATGTTCAGTCTGTATAACGCCTGAGTCTCGTGTAAGATGCTGGAGCAAGGAAAATGCTGTCTTTATCCTCTTCCTCAGGTCCTAGCTGCAAATGCACCCAGAATTTTGCTACTAAAGTAAAAAGACATGTGCAACAGCAGTACCTCGTGCAGTAGGTGGCAAGATAACAAGCCATATGTTAACAGGAAAAGAAGTGTTTTAAAAATGAATGTTCTAAACAGATCTGGGGAATAACTCGCCCCTCCAATACATCTGTTCAGGGAATGCCTCTGATTGCCATTGTAGAAATACTTCCCAGAAGGAAGTCCAGTTTCTAACTTGATATTGTTTAAGACTGAAGCAATGCATTTCAGTTGATAAGAAGGCCAGGAAGGAAGCTATATGGTAAGTTATATTACTTTTAGATTTTTTTGTTATAATTTAGCAGTGGTGCTTTGTAAACAATCCCTTTATGTTTTTTTCACAGATATTGATATGTAAACCTCTCAGTAGAGGATAGAATGGGTGCCCACTGCCACCTTACTACAAGCTTCTTTTTGCTGCTTTTCCATCTAGTAGCAGGTCTGCAAAGTACATGAAATTCTGACTTGCTCCAGCTTCTACCTCCTCTTCTATTTCCTTCTTTTCTGTTTTCACCCTGGTTTTCACTATAAAACATCACTACTTGGAACTGCCAAAATAATTGGCTCACATGTGATTGTTTTCTGGTTACTTTTCTGGGCTCAACTCCCCTCCAAACCTTTCCCTGTTCCAGTCCATTTTCAATCTGGTCTGGCATTTAGGGAAGATAACCCAGATAATACTCCTCCTCCTGCCCAGTACTGCAGGTTGTGCCAACAATGAGCTTCTGCCTCATGGCCTCTTTCTTCCTGGGCTGTGAATTATCAAGTATAATATCAATTTGCTATCTCACATCCTTTATCAGCAAGCTACATCCTGTACATGTAAGAGAGTGAACTTAATGATAGGCCTTTATCACCTCTACTGTCTGTCATCTCCTTCTGCTAACTTCTGAGTCTATTTTATACAGTTCCAGCCACCATCACTGAGCTGTGGTTTGCTCCTTTTATCTTCACTTCTCTCCTAACTTGAGCATCTGATGCTTCCAATCTTTGCTCCTGATTCAGCAGAAAGATCCTTGGAGTCTAGGAAGAAGGAAAAAGACGCTCAGTGGTTTGGCTTTTCTTGATACTGTTATCTGAGCTGAAGCTGACTCATGATACCTTCAGCCAAAATGATTGAACTAGGGCAGAGAAGAAAACTAGTAGTAGGAAGGGGGTAGACACTGGACATCAGACACTGAGCTTGAGAGGCAATGTTGAACTTTATCCTGCAGTAGAGAACTGTGCTCTATGAGCCTGAGTAGATGAGTATTATCAGGCTAAGGTGAGACCTTTAGAAGAAGAAAACTGCACCTCTTGGACCAGACTACTGTATCTCATGAATCAGGCACCTGAGGTAAAAGATGCTGGCTGTGGCTAGGACTATCATCACAGAAAGTTGAAGGATGGTTGAGAAGAGGCAATACATACACACAGAGAGAAGCAAAGTGTACACTAAGAACGTATGCTATTACTGTGATAATATGTGATGATTTTGCCACCACCTGGAAAAACAATGAAGGGAACTTGGGATAGAGTATGGCTTTCCCTTCTTATAAACTTGGAAGTTCAGTATCTGTGAACCTACTATGACATCTGCTTAAACCAATCTGCAATTTAATACAATTTATCTACAGCAAATCTTGGTTTGCTGCCTTTCACATGTTCAGATGTTGATAGACATTTCATGAGTCTTAAATGACATCCTCAGACTGTCATAATGGTAGCTTGCTGTTTGTTTGTGAAAATCATTTCTCTTCTGTGAGTCCTTCTTTTGCTTGGCAGCACTTTCTCACTTTGGTAGTCTCATCAAAATCAGTGGGGTTTCGTAAATAAGTAAGTTCTGCTCAGTGTGAGTAAGGGTTGCAGAATCAAAGTCCTAAAATCAGATTCCCATCTCAGTTATTCCAGCTTTCATCACAGCCTTAGTCACCAGTCAATGAAGTTACCTTGATCAGAGTAATTATGATCAGAATGGGACTGATTTGAGTATTTTAAAATGAAACGTTTTATACATTTGCCTTAAAAATACAGAACTCTAAATTCTTGTCCTGGCAGGTAATAGAAAACTTGTATTTTCTTTAAAATTAACATATTGGTGACTTCTGTTGGAAATTTGCTTTCCTTGTAAGACAATGTACAGCTAAGAGTGATCTGCCAAAAGAGGTGTAAGAGAATGGTGGAGGAAGAAGGAACATGACATGCTCTTGAGCATGCTCTAATCTCCAACTAGAACATGACTGAATCCTGTAACGAAATCCTCATCACGAAGATGTTAGAACTGTGAAGTTACTGTTAAAGAAAATGTAAGATCCAAAATTCAAGAATGGATTTAGTGTGTATATGAGCAGGGGAACGTAAGAATTGCCATTTATTGGATCTTACCATAGGTCCATCTTGCCCAGTATCCTGTGTCACACAATGGCAGAGAATAGATGCTGAAAGGGAATGTGAACAGGTATGACCAGGATTTTTTCCACTGTTCCTCTTCCACTTGCAGCCTCCAGCATTTAGGAGTTTATGCAGAGATGGATTTGAGCTCTTTACTGGAAACTTTTACTCATACTGACATGGCATACATGCATATGCACATAAACACATAGGAGCTGATTCCTATGTTCGCTTGGATATCTTGAAAAATCAAAGGCACTGTGGTGTATTGTCAGATGAGTTAAAATTAATGTTGCTAATGGCAGAACCAACCTGCAGTCTGTTGAAGATCAGAATTTAGGGAACTCTTCTGCACCATAGCATATGATATAAGTATTTTTATACCAATTGTTCCACCTACAGTCTGATGATGCCCTGTTTAATGCACTCTGAACGTATTTTGCTTAGCAATCTTATTCGCTCACATCTCCAGATAGAATCAGGCCAGTTAAGCTTTAGTATACTTTGCATATTTTTCATGTGCACTGTGCGGTATCAGCCTTTGTATGTAACAACTTATGCCTAATTGCTTGCGTGAATGTAGTCTTGATACTTAATTATTATTAATAATGATATTTATATTTATTGCACTGTGTACCCACTGCTAGAACTATGCATTCTGTTATTGCTTTGGTTATTGTTACTGATTCTTTAACACCTTCATTGGATTTTTTTTAACCACTTCAGTTCATCTTTACCTATGCAACTTAATGATAAATTTCTATTAAAGGCCACTGACCAAGATCAGCAAAATATTATCCATATTTAAAACATAAAAAGATAGAAAAATAAGTGAAGAGTAATAATTCATTATTTAGGACTAGATTTTGTTCAGCCCTTATGTTACTTCTTAGGGTGATAGTAGGAAGGAAAGGTTCTCTCACTTGTACAGCTACAAAAAAGCCAAATACTATTACAATGTAGCAGTCAAGGGTATATGGGAGCCATTTACTAGATGGTTCCTTTTGGGAGAAATGAGTAGGTAAGAAATAAGCTAATAGCTGTGTGTGTGTGGAGGAGTATGATAAACCCTATGCATGGTTTCAGAAATCACTCCCTCCATACAAAGATGGAGCCTTGGGAAACATTGTGACTTTCTTAATGTAGTGCCTCCTGGCGAGGGATGCAGTCATGGGCCTCTTTCTGTTAAGTGTTCAAACATTTTAACTGTGAAGCAGCATGGTCCACTGAGTATGGTACTGGACTAGCAGTTTTGAAAAATTTGGGTTCTGTTCCCACTGTTTTTCACTGACCCACCCTTTGACCATAGCCAAGTCATTTTACCTCTCTGTTTTCTGTTTCCTTCTTCGTTGTTTTTTTGTTTTTTTAAATCAGAATGTCTGTGGGACTGAAACTGTCTCATATTATAGGTTTGAAGAGTGCCAAGTGCAATAGAACAATGATCACAGTTGGGCTCTTTAGGTGCAGAGTAATGGAAGTAATACTCTATCCCCTACTACTTAACATGTATCTTGTGCTTTACATGTTAAAATATATTGATTTATTTAAACATAAAACCTATTAATCAAAATGTGCAAAATTGGATTAAATTATGTTTTTGGTAACTATAGAGAGTTTTATAGTAAAAGTTACCCAAAATTAAAAGACCCTGTTTTCAATCAATTATTATTTTTCCAAGGATGATAGTTTGGGCTGAAATGTTTCATGTTGAGTAATTGTTTCCGGCTTAATTTATACACGTGCATTGAGGTTGTTCTGATGTGCTGTAGTTACTGACTACATTGAGCTGTTGGCTCAATTAATCAGCAGCCCCTAGATTCCAGCATCCCAGGCTAAAAATGGTGATGTGGCACTTTAACTAAAGCCCATTTGATGCTGCCATTTTTCAATGCAGGGACACTGATACATGTGATGCTTCAGGCACTTTAATTAGAGTGGCTATCAGACCCGCCCTAATTAAATCAACCCTGCCTCCCCCTTCCTCCACCCCCCACCCGCCCGCCTCTCAGAGCACACATAGAAATGCCCTCAGTGTCAGTCTCCTCTAACCCTCTCCCCAGTTCCTTGGCTTCATTTCCAACTTCCTTGCCTTCTTATATCAGTCTCTTTGCTCAGACAGTCCCACTTCTCTTCTCACATCCTGGCTTCTTGTGTGATATCTCTCTTCTACTCCTCTGTGCACCATTAGTGATTCTGAGTCTCAGGTCCTCACCTGACTTCATTATTTGTCCCCCCCACCTGATTCCTGGTTTCTCCAGCTCCCTAGTTCCTTCACTGACTCCCAGTTCACCCTCTCTAGCTCAAACCCTCATAGGATTCTTAATCAAATCTTCTCATTTTCCCTTCCTGATTCTGGCTCTTGTCCCATCTGTATTTGAGTCAGGTGCCTTTTTCCTGTCTGCCAGAGTATCAACACAAGAGTCACAGAGATTACAGGATAAACTTAAGTCCTGGGCTCAGTTTTGGTGTCTGGCTTCATCTCAGCAATTGCAATAACACATTTTATCTCTGTAGCCCTGGGCTGGATCATACTCAGTCCCTCTAGCGGGTGGTCAGGCACTCAGAGCTGTGTGGGGTGCAAGTGGAAGGTTCACAGGTTTCAGTTCTATGTGCTGAGCTTTGCCAAAGGCATGGAACTTGGCCAAATATGGGGTGATGTTTACAGAAAATGCAAAAAGATATATCTATGGCTTGAAATCCCAGTCTCAAGTCCCTGCTCCAAAGCACAAGACTGCTACAACTTTTCAAAGAAAAGTTTGCAGAAATTTTTAATGTATTTTAAGCAACATTTAGATGGATGTAATTTTCAGCTACCTTAGGGAGCAAACACCATCTATTATGGCTTAACTGCATGCCCCTGTGACTAAGCTAAATCACTGTAGCTTTTAACCCTGAATGAAATAAAGTTAAAAGTCATAATAATTTTCCTGTGCTTATATCACCATAGGAGCATGCAGATGTAATAATATGTAACGGAGCATAACAGCTTCTCAGGATATAATTTTCCCTAGCCTATTCTTCGAAACAGCTGAACCTCAGCCCCTGAAACTTGGCCCACCCGTACAAAAAAATTAATCATCCAGATTCATCTCAAAGCTGAAGTTAGTAACTGAGAGCAAAATCTCCATAAATCAGCACTCCTTGGATCATCCAGGCATTTTTGGCTATCACAAATTTCTGTCCATTCAAGAGGCCCAAGGGATAGGGAATGCCAGTTGTCTTGCCTATACATTATCTTTTTTTTGAGGCCACTGATTTTTTTGTACTCTAGATCAGAATGCCATAAACACCCAGAACCTCAACGTGAAAGATGTTGGCATGCCAGGGGTAGATACTGGGGGAGCCATGAGGAGCCTGATCCTTGCTGTGGCAGTGCAGTCCTTGCCCATCCCTGCTGTCTGCCCTGAGGCATATGTGCACCTGCCACTGCCAATGAGCAAGGCCAGGACTGTAAGTAGCTGCACTAGGGTCTGCAGAGCGCCTGCTGGGCTCATTGCCAGCAGGAGGTGCATGTACACCTGTACAGCTGGTAGAGGAGGGGCAGGGGCTGCTCTGCCACAAGGATTGGGCCCCTTATGGGTCCCCACTCTGTTTGCCCCGATATGCATGTGCACCCACCACCAGCAATGAGCCAGGCCAAGGCTTTGTGGACCGTGGTGCAATCCCAGCCCAGCTTGTAGCCTATGGCAGGTGCATGCACACCTTAGGGTAGACAGTGTGGGGGGGCAGAGGTTCCACCATGGAGCCTGGGTTACTTGCAGCACGGGGTAGCTGGTGCTTGTAGCAGCAGCTGTACCAAGGTCTGTAGAGCCCCAGCCTCCCTTGTTGCTGGCAGCGGGTGCACATGCACGTGGGAGCAGATGGTGGGGGAGCCGTGAGGAGCCTGATACCTGTGGCAGCGCAGCCCCAGACTCCTCTGCTGTCTGCCCCAAGGTGCATCTGCTGAGCAAAATGCCTTCATGTGCCACACTCTGGCATGTGTGCTTGGGTTTGCTGACCCCTGCTCTAGATCCTAAGTTTTGTATTGGACATTAGTCAGTGCTACATGGCTTTTCTGTAGGGGGTTGCAGAACAGATATTCTGATGCCCTTCAATATTTACTTATGTCATTGCCTATAGCTGCAGAGGACTGAAATCAGTGACCCAGATCATCCGTTTCACTCCAATATTCCTTTGAACCATATTAACAAGTGATATGAACAGCCCACATATAATATCTATTATACTAGATGCCTTAGGGAAATTAGTAGTGGAACTCAGCGCTTTTTACTCGTATCTGCTAGGTCAAGTGCATCCTCAGTCAGTAGTAATCAAATATTGTTATCACTTAGAGAATAATTTTACATTCTTTGTTCAGCCAAAACTCCTATCAGCTTCAGTGCATAAAGAATGCACATTTATGCCTTTGTTGGATATTTAGAGGTCTTACAGGAAGGGTGAGAATGATGTGTAGAAGGTCGGGCTCTTGATATCTGCATGATGGGTTTCATTCATTTTATTTCCTATGACACATCTATATTCATTGGACATGTACAGACATTCACTTCTCCTGGAAGAGTTGTTTCTCTCCCGGAAGAAACCACAAGGGCACAAATGTTCAGGATTTCTCTACCAAAGCAAAAATGGCCACTCCAAGAGAAAAAATAACCTGGGAACAACCAGGTTAAATCACTCCCAAGAGTTAAGTTCTGAGAGAAGCTATAGGACTGTCCTCCAACATCCCAGGGTGCTTTGCTCCTATGCTTTCTCCCAGGGGAATGCCATTTGCTGGACTGCTGCTCCAGCCAAAATCCCACATTGTGCTGCAGGAAGACACAGGCTGACTCTGAGGAGTCTGGGTCAGCCAGTCAGGGCTACCCTGTACACTGCTGCTCTCTGTCCTTGGGCAGATCGAGATGTGTGCACAGAGGCCCCATGGCTGCAAGCTCTCTGTTCTTCAAGGGCTCTGAATTAAAATATTTGTTTAGCTGTCTCTGGGTTTATTCCTTACCAGGAAAACAAACTTGGAGAATACTCCCAGATAATTTGAATGTGTGCTCATAGCTGTTATAGTTGTCTTTAGGAATATTCAGGTTTTTATAGTCAACCAGTTGAATTAAGAACATGTTCCACTTTAAAAAAAATATGAACAAGCTTAGGGTTTGGTTCTGCCACCTTTGCTCAGAAATCATCAGGTATACTTACAACAGATATCATCCAATAAGAATCATTAGCAGTTCTTCCCTACTAATATATTGGTTAGTATGACCAAATATGGGGGAATCCACTTACTTGCTGATTTAAATATGATCAACTGTACTCAAACAATGAACATTACTCATTTGAGTGTGTTTTTGTTTAGCCTAACTGGGTTTTGGGTCTGAGCCTTGTGGGAAGTGCAGCCTCTCTGTAGATACTCACTACCCTTCAAGAAGGAATGGAGTTGAGAGTACCAGGTAGCGGGTGGGGCATTGGCTTCCATCCACTACTTGCTTACTAGAGTGGTTGGCCAAGCACAAGATGGGTAAAGTAACCTGTCTTTTAAGAGTAACAATAACTTACTTGCTCCTGGAACAAAACGGCAGTACGGAGGATTTATGTTTGTCTGGGTGTGTCTACAGATTTGTTAATGTGCAGTGGTTACTGACCATTTAATTTAGTACATGTATAATCGAGTACTAAATAAATGCACAGTAACCAGAGTTACTGCACAGTAGCGCAGGTGAATGGCTTTTTAGTTATGCTATGGTGCAGTAGCCTACTTGTATTGTGCAGTAGCATATTGGCACTGTTTGTGCTGTGATGCACTACTGCACAATATTATTAGGCTACTACACAGTTGGTGTCTTGTGTAGATGGATCCTCTGAGCCTCAATTTCTTCTTTTAATTTATAGGTTTAATCTATCCTGTGTCAATACTTCTCCTATTGATACCTTTAAATGGAGATTTTTAGTTATTGAAGTTCACAACCTGACATTTATTAAAACTCAGTTAACCTAAAAATATAAAAAGAGATTTAGTTCCAAAAGTCCTGAAGCACAAAACAAATCCAGGATAAAGTTAAGAAAAAAACTGTCTAATTCTTAGAGCCCAGCGATTGTCTAAGCCACGTATGTGTTTGATAATAGTCTTCAAAGACAAAATAGGTTGTTATAAATGGGGTGGTAATCAACTGTTCTCCATGTCCACAGGGGACAGCTCGAGAAGTAGTGAGATTAAGTTGCAAAAAGGAAATTAGTCTACAACTTAATTAATGTGTTATAATGCTTACCTTAAATTTAGGTAAGCATTATAACACATTAACTAAGTTGTACAATGTTTGTCACTGGATGCTTTTAGTTACAGATTAGACACATTTGCCCAGGATGGTTTAGGCAGGGATGATTGTGGACTAGACAACAATTTCAGGTCATTTTAAGCTTTATTTTTCAATGATTGGGGCCCCAAATATTTGTTTGTAAAAACAAGATTGAAACAAGGTTATATATGGATATTACTGAGCACTGTAGGTATGATCTTGACACCAGAGGAAGTAATACCTTATCATCTGGGTGCATCTACACATGCTATTAATTCACTTTTAGTTTGCTGCACAGTAAAATAAGGCACAGTAAGCTTTCCCCAGGAGCACCTCTACACATGCACCCATTGGGAGCCCATCAGGAACAAATTTGCTACTCCTGTCCTACTCTGCCCCCACACAGCAGCCAGGGGGAACTCCAGGCTCCCGTGGGTGCTAGCCCTAGGCTGGCAGTGAGGCACCATTGTCAGGCCTGGGCTCCAGGGGGCAGAGAGAACTGTCCTGCCTTTGTGGCAGCTGCCTCCCAGACCTAAGCCCCTGCCTTGGGCAGCTGCCTTCCTTCCAGCTGCCTGCCCCAATCAGCAGGAGCAGGGGCTGGAACACCATTCTCTGCCCTGGGCAGCTGCTGGCTTTCCTAGCAGGTAATAGATTTACTGCAGCCAATTGGAGTGGGAGCTGGAAAGCAGGCAGCTACCTGGGGTGGGGGATGTGTCCCAGGTCCCATGCCAATTGGACCAGGGACTGGGAAGCAGACATCTACCAGGGGCAGTGGATGTGTCTCAGCCCCCGTTCCAATCTGCTGATCGAAGTAGGGGCTGCCCAGAGGAGGGGGACAGTTCCCCCACCCTCTGCTGCCTGGGTTGACCAGGAACATTTTGCTCCTGGACAGCTGTCCATATGTGCACTACTGCACAGTAGCTACTGCATGGTAAATCTACTACCTGTACCTACAGGTATTATCCAACCACACAGTAGACTAATTTACTGAGCAGTAAATGCTGCACACATGTAGACAGTGTTGCTTTACTGCACAATAGATTAGTCTACTGCACAGTGAAGCATCTCATGTAGACATGCTTTCTGAGTATTCCTACTGATTCTGCTGTAACAAAATTTGTTATAACTTGGCCTTATATAGCTGTTACTGGGAAACAATTTAATCCCTCCAACAAAATATGATGCAACAGTGCCCTGCCATTTGAAGGTAATGTTAATGAAGTGTCACAAACAAGGAAAAAATATGTGTATTTGAAAAGCAAATGTCAGTTAATTAAAGGGTAATTTATATACCATTTTGTGTGCCGGCCATTAGCAACTCATATGAGCAGTGTGATGAAAATTGAGTTTAGCCAAGCTGAAATCCAACAGCCTGATGGACATTAAAAATACAGACTCAAAACACTTCCAAAATAATACTGCAAGATTTTTTAAAAGCTGTTAGTATGTCTTCTGATAAGATTTTAATTTGGAACAAAAAAGGTTAGTGATACATTTTCAAGTGTCAGTGCTGCACAAGTATGGTTCAGTGGATAATCATTCCTTTGTCCCCACATTTATAAGACAGCAACTTTTCCTGATAATCTAAAAAATAAAAAAAATGGCAAGTATAATAAAAATAAGTTGAATACCTTTACTCCGAAAGGAAATGGTACACTTTCAAAGTAATCCAAGCACTGCTGATAATTTACAAAGGAAAATTGCTCCAAAGCATTACCTTCATAAATCATTGAACCTGTAATGTGCTACTTATTCCAGCTTCGCTTTTTTTCCTCACTATTGCCAAGATAATTGCATTTTGTTTTAAATCCTTTCTCTGCTTGGTATGTGAAACCCTAGGTTGCGTGGTTGTTTTATTTTTATGGTGGTTAGCGCATAGAATGGGGTGAATGGGAGGTGAGGGGAGGTGCTGCTGAGCATGGAGGGGAAGGGAGTCGGGGTGAGGGATAGTCTTACTTGATTTGTAGACCTAGAAAAGTCCTTGGCTGCTGCTCCCACAGTATAGTCTGTATGGGAGAGAAGGGAGAACCTGGGAGCCAGGGTACAGCCACCCCTGAAGAACTGGTTGCTGCTCCTGCATCCTCCTTTAATCCTGGATCTGCACATGCATGTAGGCATGTAGAACTGTGGCTTGGTTGGTATGTAATAGGTGTTGGGTCAGAGCACATTACTTATAAACTTAACTTGCCTATTTAAATTCTTCAAGTAGGGAGCACCTTTGTGTTATAAAAGGCCTTGTTCATTTGGACAGAGACCTCTAAGCACTATTACAAAATGAATAAATAAGAACAACTATTGATAAAAATGCTCTCCTGCAATTGTGAGCTAATGGGGCAGACACTGCACAGATTTTAGGACCTGTATTGAACCATCATTCCTTTAGAAATGTTTTGATAATCTAGGAAAGATGACATTCTGAACCAATGTTGTTATTATTTTTCTACTTACACAGAGCTCTAGATTCCTGTATGCATTACTTTGCAGAACAAGTACAAATTTCAAAATAGACTGTTTACTGAACATATCCTGAGCCATAAGTAATAATAGTTATAACGCAATTTCAACCCCTTGAACCATGGTGCATGAACCTGTATGTCTTAGTCCCCTTGTACTCTTTAAAAAAGCTGGGAAAATCAATTAGGGTGTGCAATCAAATAGGGTGCTGAAAATCAAATAGGGTGCTGAGGGTGAAGAATCTTGCATCAAAGAAAAGTTATCAGAGATATATTGTAATTTAGTGTACCTATAGTTATTTCTCTAGTTAGGGCTTCTTTTCACTTGCCCTCAAGTTCAAACCTTCAGAGAATGGACAGAAACCTTTTCAGGCAGCTTCTCCTGATCTTCTGGGAAGAGAATGTAGGGTGACTGAATCAGGAGGACCCAAGTGAGCAGCACTGACATTCCCTTTCTTCTGCACATGGAATTTGTCAGTGAATTTTTTATGCCCCACTCTGGCAGTGAGCCCAAGCTACCAGCATTCCTGATCACAGTAGCGTGAAACACCTCAACTCTAGGATGTTTCCCAGTGCCTCCGGTTGGAAAACATGTTATACTGTCAGGTTATACTATATTTCTGCTAACGGTGCTAGAAATAAGAAACATATTACTTTAAGTTATAGCCTGCCCCCTCCAAGAATATGTTAGTACAGTACATGTACAAAATCAGGTGAAAAAAATGGCAAGACAGCCACCGGAACATGGATGAATAGTATGCAGTACTTGAGACTTGCCACATAAAATAGTACCATGTTAGCTATATAATAGCTCACTCGTTTATCACTTTCTCTAAATAATGCTTTAGATAGCTGAGTTTCTATTAGTAAGATATACAGTACTTGCAATATGTGTTAAGGTGGTTGAACCTACTTTTGCTGTACGCAGTAACCAAAGGACACAGAATGCTATTTAGAAGCCAGTACATTACTGGCAAGTGGTATTGTGTGCTAGTGTAACATGGGTATTCATCTAGTAGTATGAATTTAGAAGGTCTGGTGTGGAAATGTTGGTCCTTTCTTCTGCAGTCTTTACAAAAATAATCTCCTTTTCAAAGGTGAGATAGTTTAATATATGATAGTTCAGTTGCACATTCTTGATAACTCATTTCCAGGGGACTCAGAAATAAGACAGTGTGCAGTGTAGCAAGGATATTGCTTAGAGAATTGCAAGCAAAATGTACACTCTCATTTTATACCAAGGGGGAGGAGTGCTTTGTTCTGAGAGAAGGACAGGGGGATTGTTGCCAGGTTACTGCTGGTAGGCAGGAATGTTTCAGAGCTTATTGTTTGCAGGTTATCTTTATCACAATCATCCCATAGCCAGTGTACTGAAGGTTAGATTGTTACAATCCTACCAATGTGGCATTTTATTCTGCCACACTGAGCTTGTTGTGAAGTTGGTTACCAAGGTATAACAGTAATTGCGTTTTGTGTGAAGTAGGTTCATATGTGTGAGCGTGCTAAAAAGCTCCAGTAAATACATTCCATATAACATATCAAGCGCAATCTTACCCTTTTTTTTCCTAGAAATGAAACACAACAGAGAAAGGACGGTGCATTTAGTGGCGATGTTTAATGCTGTGTGTAAAATATTTGCTTAGGCTATATGTATGAGGATAGAAGTGACTACGCAGGACAGTGCAAACTGTGGCAATTCTTCATTCATTTCTAGCATGTCTGTACTTTACCTCATTCATGTCCTATTTGTAATATTCACTGCAGAATTACGTGGCATCTTTAGGCCTTTAGGACATTGCATTTACTGTATATATCCCTAGTATATGTCATTGAAAATCATGTGGCTATAGTCACAAAACTTAGTTTCGCCACTGAAGCCAGATCCAGATGTGCAGGCACGTGCAGTTTGTGGCACTGCAAACCTCTTTGCAGTGCCACAAACTGCACATATTGCACATTAAACTGTGCACGGCATTGCTAATTATCAGCTCTGGGGTAAAATTTGCTACTGGGAAGTCCTGGTAGCAAAAAATTCCCCTGGAAAAAAAAAGCGTCACAAAGTACACCAAAGTGCTTTGTGTCGAGACAAACAGAGATGGGGGAGCAGGCAGCCCAGGGCAGGGCAGCACCTTTACTGAGGCACCTTGTGACCCAGCCAGCCACTTCCCCCCTCCCCCCCCCAGCAGCACATGGAGCAGTGGGACAAGGTGTCCTGCTGCAAAACACATGAATAAGAGTGTGCACTGCTTCACAAATTTGTGCCGCTACTACTTGTTTTGCTGCAAATGCACAGCCTTGCTTATGTGGGATATGCCACTCTTCCACTGTGACCAGTGACTGTTCAGACTCTTCTACTGAATGCAGAACATTTGATGTTTTATTAATACTAAATGGGGCCTGTGTCTGAATGCTGGGCTTTAGAAGTCTGCTTATTGTCAGCTGCAGGTTTGTTTTGAACATATCTCAGTATTCGTAACATCAAGTAACCAGAAACCTCTGACATTTTCAGTGCCTTGGCAGATCCAGGTTCTTGTAACATTTCATAATCAGTATCAAACATTACATCCATCATTCTCAAGTAGAAGACATAAGTTGAGCTTCCTGGATGTGTTTTTTTCTCCCAATAAGTGGCTTTTACTTGTTATGTGAGCGTTTTTCTATCATCACTAGTTAAGGCATCACAATCTAAGATACGTTTAAGAGACCAAAGTATAGCCACTTATATTTTGCCTTATGTGATCATAACTGTATCATAGTGGTGGAGTAGGCTGCCAAAATATAACAGTAATTATGTTTTGTGTGAAGTAGGTTCTTATGTGTGAGTGTGCTAAAGGATCCAGTAACCTGTTTATGTCGCAGATGAGTGCTTTCAGATGCCTTCTGTGCACTGGATTTCATCTCTGTGGAATGTAATAAAAGGAGTTTGCATTTATCTAGTTCATGATTTATGGCAGCCATTATGGCTGCTTAATTACCAGAACCATATGATGCTACAGGCTTGACTAAACCTTTTTGGTTTTAACAGATAGTAGCACTTTGGACTCCCAGTGGCATGATTTATTAGAGGCAATACCAGTGACAGGGTGTGTTTTGAACGTTACCATGATGATATGCAGACAGAGGCAGACCAAAAGGTTATTTCCAGTCTGGAGAAAGGACTTCTTGTTGTTGAATTTAGAGCAGGGCTGTCCAACTGGTGGCCTGTAAGCCACATGCTGCTCACGAGGAATTAAGATGTGCCCCCTAGGCTCCTGCTTGGCTGCTGTTTCCCTCTGTCATTTTGGCTGCAACCATGGCCAGAGTCTCAGGGCTCCCCCACCCTCCTCCAGCTGCTGCTTCCTGCCTCTGCCATTGGGGCAGGGTAGTGCAGTAAGCAGTACGGGAAACTGAGGGTGAATAAGGGGCAGCACATGGGAGAGATGGGGAATGGAGCTGCATGTGAGGAATTGTACCTGCATGGTGCAGCAATGCAGGGTTGGGGGGAGAGGAATCACACTCACATGCCTGTACATTGGGCCAAGGGAGAATTGCACTGATGTGGCTGTATGGTATAGCAGGGAGGGGGAGCAGTGCCCAGAACACTGGTGGATGGGGGTGAGGCTTGCCCATCTGGATATGTGGTACAACAGGGAAGGGGAGGCAGAGTGTTTGCACAGCCTGATGTCCTGTGGCTTGTCTGGCATGGCCCATACAGCTTGTAACCCAAGCTGGCCCCCCGGGGCCTTAACGAGTTGAATAGCTCTGGTTTAGAGCATATCTTAGAGAAAAACATCTTGATTCAAAATTTGCCAGTGATGAAGAATCTCTTGTTACAATGGTTAATTAGTCTTGCTGCTAAACATGTTCACCTTCATTCTAGTCAGATGTGTCTAAATCAGTTATTCTCAACCAGGGTACCATGACACCTTGGGATATCACAAGATCCTTTTAAGGGTGCTACACAATATTAGCAGCACCAGAGGTCTCAAATAGGAATCCACTGTGTCAAAAACATTTCTGGCCTGATGTGGCCCGAGTTCTTTGCAGCAGAAGAATTGCTCTATTACTTTTCCATAGTGAAAAAAAGAGTGGAAACTAAGAGCTGGTGTTTTCTGAAACATGCTTTGTATCTAACAAGAGGTGCCTGGGATCCGAAAACATTGAGAACCACTTGTCTAAATTCAGCTTCCTGCCATTGGAAGTTGCTTCATCTTTGTCTATAAGGTTCAAGAGTCCATTATCAAAGTTTTCTTCTCCACACAGGTATTTTTAGACTCTGGCCATGTTACCACTTAACCTTCTTTTTGTTAACATAACTCTATTGAATTCCTTGAGTCTTTCACTTCCTTGAGCGTTTCCTTGAATTTCTTGAGTTATTTGCTGCATCTTAGTGAATTTTTTATGAATCATCAATAATTTATCAACATTCTTCTAGAATTGTGGACATTAGAACAAGATACAGTATCCCTGTAGCCATCAAACCAGTGTCAATTATAAGGGTAAGCTAAACTCTGTGCTCCCACATGATATCTAAATTCTTATACAGTTAGAGATCCCATTAGCCCTTTTGACCACAGCAGTGCAGTGGGAACATGTGTTCAGCAAATTGTCCACCATATCGCCCGTATCTTTTTAAATATTGCTACTCCCCAGGACAGCATTCATCTGTTAAGTATGGCTTCCTTTCTTTGGTTTTGGATGTACTTTATATCATATTATATGATTATGTCTGGCTCTGTATTAGTGACCTGTCCTCTTCAGGTCACTAGTTTACTGCTGTTTCAACCTTTGGGTTTTCTGCAGACTTTCTCAGTAATAATTTTAAATTTTCATTCACATCATTGATAAAATACGAAAATCGTAGAGCTAAGAGCTGCTCCTTGTGGGATCCTTTGCGGAAAAGTACTTGTTCACATTCAATTCCCTATTTACGTTTTGATATATGTCACTTAGCCATTTTGTAAACAGGGCGCATATGCTGGATATATTATAAGCCTACTGCAAGAGACATTCCGACTGAGATATCAAATTTGAGATATCAAATTGGTTACACTCTAGATTAACAGAACTACTTAATTAATCTCAGTCTTTGACTATGCCCCTATTAAAGGCTATTCCATTTTAAACACTGTCATTGAACATGAGTTATTGGGCTCAATGCAAGAGTAACTACATGAATTTCTATGGCCTGTGTTACACATTAGGTTAGACTAGATGATTTAATGGTCCCTTATGGCCATAAAATCTCTGAAACTATGAAGTCGTGAATTTGTCACTGTGATTATTCTGCCTCTTTGCTATCTTGAATTTTGATTTCAACACAACTGCAAATATGTACTAAATGAGAATACTTTTAGCAGACTTTAAATTGTTAGTGTATTTAAGATTTCCAGAACAAAGAGGAAATGGTAAGCTGACTTATATAATGCCATGGGCTAATTCCTGGTAAACATATAGTAGCACGGTGTTCCTCAGTACTGGCAACCAGTAGATATGTGAATTGCAGGGTCTTTGATATTATACCCTGTGTACATGAAACTGCCTGTTGATAAAGCTGTGGGGTGAATAGGCCCAGATTGGAGCACAGAAGTCTGCTGCTGAGGGGCAAGAGTGAAGGCAGATATCCAAAGAATATATATATGATGGTAGCACAGATAGGACAGCACAAACTGCCTCCATTTCAAAAAGGAAAGTCTGATGTTCTCACTGTATCAGTTTACATATGTAGGGAAAATGCAACTTACAAAAACAGCTTGTTTCATCCCCTTTTGTTACATGACATAAAATTGTCTTTGCTTGCTTGCTGCTACCTTATACTTACCATTGTCTTAGTTTGCTTATTTATACCTCTGTTGAGCTCATCCTTGGGTCTGCAAAGGCTATTTCTAACACAAAATCTGCTGGGGCAACTGAAAGATATCTACCACTCCTTCCCAATATCTCGGGCAGTATGGAGATGCTTCAGACTTGAAGCTACTCTGTCTTACACCAGCTTGTAACCCATTACCCCAGTTTTACCAAAACAGTTCCCTGATGATGGCAAAAAGATAAATGAAAGCAAAAAGAAGGTCTTGCTTCATGGACAGCTGTCAGGTGGTGATTGCTGTTGGTTGTTCAGATAAAAGTGAGATGGTGCTGTATTATGCAGAGATAGTGTCCCCCTTCAGTACCTTAGTGCACAATCTGGAAGACTGGATCAGGACATGAGGACCAATTCTTTCCAGTTCCCACATAAGATGGAAGTTCCCTTCTCCCCAGACACCAGGAACAAGTGTGAGTCAGCAGGTATTCATGCCCAGGCCCATCTAAGACTGTGGTTGGCATCTGTTTAAGGCTGCAGGCTGGATTTACCTAGTTTGGGTTAGAGGCGGGCAGACAGGCAGGACCTGCTTCTGCCACTGCTTTTGCCAGTGCTGGCATTGGGATAGCACCCACTACCACTACTTTTCTTCACAGTAGCAAGAGAAAACTGTCAGGCTGGTGCTTTTCCCCACAGCAGCTGGGGAAAGTGATTCCTGACAGAGCTCCCCTCCACTGAAAGCTGCTGTGTAGCTCCATGTCCACAGGCTGAATCAAATGTCTCTGCAGGCCAGATCCATCCCATAGGTCATAAATTGCCAACCCCTAATCTAGGACATGCAGTTATGCCTGAACATTGTTTGTTGAAGTTTAATGCACTATAACAGTTTATAGACTATGATGTGGAGCCAACATTGAATGGAAACAAATAACAGGACAAAACCAGAGTAAACAAATTGATGAAAAATTCCCTTCTGATATGTCTGTCTGTATTTTATACTCTTTTATGAAAGATTATCCTGATTCAGTTTCTATTCATTGCTATGTTCATAGCAATGGATGTGCAGAGAACTGGAAGATTTGTCCCCAGAGCTCCCAAATTTCTTTCCTCTGGTCCTGAGCACACAGAATCTAATATAACTGCACACTTTAATTTGTTTATGCATGTGCTGTAGGAGACCATAAAGCTTTCTCTGTTTCATTAATATTATTCATAATATTATACTTTATTCAAAGTGTTATTCATAACATTTTATTCATCATATGAGTAACACACTAGTGTCCAGAGGCCCCAGTCTGGGTTGAGGCCGCCTTGTGGTCAGTGGTATGTAAGTATAGTTCAGATACCTCTTCTGGAGGAAGCAAAAGCTCAGTGGATCTATAACTATGAAGATTTTCTGCTCTAAATGTGAAAGTTGAATAAAGCAGCACCGGGTCTCCTCCATCTCTGGGGCTTTATTAATCCTACACAATGGGCTTGAAGTCACTCCACTTTATCCACAGAGAACCCTGTATGCTATATTTATGAGAAGTCAAGAGGATGAAATCAAGGGATGATTTCCGAACTTTCTGCACATGGTTGCTTCTCAAGGCTTTTTCATCCTCTTGAATGTACCCTGCATTCTGATCTGCTTTTTTCCACAAGATGTTCCATGGTAGCTGTCCAAGGTACATCCCTCTGCGTATAAGGACCTTGCTTTCAGGTCCTACCTTCATTCTTCATTCAGATCCTATCTTCATTCATTCTACTTTCATATCACAATAATATGCAGACTCCTGATGTGCATGTTTTGCTGTACTAACATCTATGCAGTCAAATAAAAGAGTCTTACCCCTGCCTGTGTGTGGTAATAACATTTAATATAAAATCCATGTAGATAAAGCAGAGTGCACAGAAGAGGAAGCTAGGCTTTGAAAACTATACACCATATTGCTTTCTTATTAGGAAGGTGTGTATATGTCTTAAGTTTTGAACAATATCTTTCTATTTTTTCCCTCTGCTTAACTTTTCTGCAGTCCATTTGGTTAAATTACTGTAACCACCCAGTGCTTTGTGTATGTGCTGTATTACTAAGGCATGGGATTTAGATTAGCTATTCTACTTCTCATTTCTGTTGAGGCATTTTGCTTATAGTCTGCTTTTTGCTTTACTATAAGAAAAGTGAAGACCCCTGTATTTGGGCAATGAATGTCATTGTTGTTGTTTAGTTTGTATTCAAATAGCACCTGCTGAGATAGACTGAGTTGCTAATCAGGACCCATTGTGTATGGCACTGTAACAATCCGTAACAGAAATATGTAACCTTACAACCTACATATAAGACAAGTGAGAACACGTAGAGACCCCAGGCAGGCTGGGGAATACTATGAAACACATGTAATGCTGGCCACCACATTGCAAAAGACCCTGGAATGACGGGATCCCTGTGCTCTTGAGATTTACCCTTGCACCTTAGGATTTCAGGACTGTGCTGTTGGTGACCTTGATATCTGCAAACTTATTCTGGCTGAACTTAGTATGGCTAGATTTAGTTTTCTTTGGATCAGTAATCAGTTGAAGGATATGGTGCTAAGTGAGTGAGGTGTCTCTCCTTTTATGGAAGGAACACAGTACTTTCACCACATTGCTAACCTGCTGGTTCAGACTGCATAACAGGAAACAGGAATTAGAATTTGGTCTGTGTGGCCATCTCATGCAGAGAACTTTGGAAAGCTGACTTTTATGGGTTGATTCAATTTATACTGAACTTCCAATGTACATACATCCCTTATAGCTTGTGCCAGCACTGCATGGCTTCACCCAAGTCACATCATTTGAAGGTGGGTAGGCTTTCCAGTGGCTCTTGAGGTACCTGTGATGCAATGCAGTGTGGGTCTTGGAAATGGCTTGTTATAGGAGGCTAATGGCATGATGAGGGAGTGTGGGGACTCAGGATCATCTTCCCACAATGTCATTTCCTCTGTCTTGCTGTCTCTTTTGATAATTTCTACAGTGTTTTTTGAAAGCCTCAGATCCCTCACATTTTTTGTCCCCACCATCAGCATGAATACTGCAAAGGCATTTATTATGATTAAGTCTATTCTGCTGGCAGGCCTCACAAATCATTTGCATTTGCACCATTAGGTGTTTGGATGCTGTAGAAATGTGGATATAGCAAGGAGACAAGAGATGAATGAATGGAAGCTGCAGCAAACTGCCAGCAGTAGTGGGCCTATAGAGGCACACAAAGTATCTATGAATGTTTAAGCACTCAGAAAGAAAGTTGTTACTTAATAATTATGTTTTTATTTGGGTAATAAAAACTGTGATTCTGTGTTGCACTTCAGTGAGAAGATCAAACAATCAGGAGGGAAGAGGCAAAGAAAGTACAAGGTGTTTTAAAGTACAGTGCCTGTGTAGGCTTGCATCAAGGTTGATGCACATGAATTTGCAGTTTTCTTTTTCTTCTTCTGTTTCTCAGTTGGTCAGTCACCGGTAGTATTGAATGAACTTAGAGCACGGTAATGTGTGGCTTTTTGGAGGTGATGGTTATGCAAAGGTGAAAGTCGGTTGAAGAGATGCGGTGTGCTGGACTCAACAGTCACTTATCTTGTGCAACATTTCCATCTGCTGCTCCACTAACTTCATAATCCCATGCACCTGTTTGTGCACATTCCTCCCTTCCAGCCTGTCTTTAAACTTTTTGCTTTCTACTTTTGGTCTCCAGCTGCCCTCTCATTCCATTATGTCTTGGCTGTGTCTTTGCATTTCAGTAGCTCCATGAATACATCCTCTCTGAAGCATCTGTTGTACTTCCTTATCAGGATCAGCCTCGTCCCTTATGTCAGAGGGGCACCTTTTGAGGACATGCCAGTCAAAGATGCTGATAAAAAAGATACAGAGCTTATAAGATTTAAAGTGATAGCACAAAGGAAAAGGTATGTATAAAAATTCCTTTGTGCTATAAAGTTGTAATGATAAAAGTTGTTGGGATGGACTGCTTGCAGGGTTGTTCACTATGTGGCAATTTAATGACTACTGAGGAAGTAGGTAATTTTACTGAGGCAATCAAATTACCCTGTAATTTCATCCTGGGCCAGGAGGAAGGCACATTAGGGAATCTCTGTAAGGACAGCACCATTACAGGCTGCTGTAGTTTTTCCTGATACCTCACTGCTGAGGTGGCTGAGCCCAAAGAAAGCAGTTGCTGAAGGTCGCCAAAGTAGTATGGGAGAATGTCCTATGGTGATGGAAGAAACAGGCAGTTATACCCAGGCATTTCAAAGGTAAGGGGTTTTTTAGTTGAGCACTTTCTTGGGATTGTCTCAGAGGGTCAAAAATTCACTTGTATGATTGTGAACAAAATTCTGGGTAAGGATGCCTGGGCTGCAGTCCAGCCATGGTGGGCAGAATCAGACTGGAAGCCTGGAGATTAAGGCATCACATTTATTTCCCTTGTTCTTCCTCTTTGTTTCAGCAAATTGCATGAGTGAAATATCTGGCCCTAGGAACCTTGTGGATAGGCCAATTCTATATGCCATCTTTTCCAGGAAAAACACCAGGCCAACTGTCTACTACTGTGGCAGGGCCACAAATCCTGCCTAGATAAACTGCACACACTGGCACTGTGATCTTCCTAAAACTACTGCTGCACCACTGCAAGGGCATAGGCAGCGACCACATTTACACATAACACTGACTGGACAGTCATTACTGCACAGTCATTGAGTACTTGTATAAGTACCAGAGTAATTGGTACTTATACAGGTTATTGGTACTAACTCTTGTATAAGTACCAGAGTTACTATGCAGTAAAAGCTGAATAGCCTTTTTGTGATGCTGACTGCACAGTAGTTCCTTACTACTGCAAAGTACTGTCACAGCATTACTGCACATCCAGCATCTCATGTAGACATGACCACTATGTAGCCAAGGGCTCGAATCTCTAAACCTTTATGGTTAACCATCCTGCAGACCTCCACTAAATTAACTGGGACTGGCTGCCCCAGCATTTTTGTTGTTTTGTGCACACAGGAAGTTGAATCATTTTCAAAACAGCTAGAGCAGAATACTGGGGAAAGAAGACCAGGCACTTGGAGTGGGGGAAAAAGCAGCGCTTACCTAAGCTGCCCTCTCCTCCTTTGCTGCTGTCTATCCACTCGGAGGGGCTCTGGCTGTGATTGTCCTGTGTTTGGAATAGTAGCTGCCTGTCCAGGGAGAAGTTAGTTTGTTTTAGTGCCTCTAGCCTTCTTATCTAAGGGTTATCCTTCTCCTTGCTGTAGGATTCAGATATTCCCTCCTTGTGGTTTGCATCCAGAATGGCAGCTTGGTCTCTACTAAGAACTGCATGAGGTGCCTTTCAGAAGGGGCAGATCATGGAAGCAAGTCCAAATCAAGATCACCCTCTGGTGGATCCTTTGCACCTCTCTTACCCCATTCCTAACCAATGACTTGTGTATCTTCTGCTTTTGCCTCATATATCTTAGTTATATACCATGGTTCCTTTGATTTCCACAGATCTGGGATTGCACAACACCCTTTTCTCACAGTCTGAGGAGGTTCTACACTTCTTCCTTACTCCAGATAGGAGCAGGAAATTTCCATGCACATTTCTGTTTGTGGGAAGCTGTACCATTTTGCTGGCATGGTTGGCAGGAAAAGTGGATTTTCTAAAACAAAGAGAGGTGGAACTTTTTTGGTGGATGAAAAGACATATCATTTTGAATAACTAATCCCACATTAGATTGTTAATTACTAGCGGGAGAGTTTCCTAAAATTGTCAGTGTAAACATAGTCTAGGAGACCATCTTTCTTAATCTTTTCCTGTTTCATTAGGTACTCAAGTACAATTGCACTTTAAATAAGTAAAAGAAATCTTAAGAGGCATACTAAAAAAACCTCAGCTGGGCAATGCCTTTAGCATATTGTTGATCCATTTTCAATAATAATAATATCTGCTTTTTCATGAACAGATGGTTAATTTGCTATAAGACTACCCAGAAATACTGAATATATTTTTCAAGTTACAGAGAAAAAGATACTTTGATACACAAACTTCACCTCACTACTGTGCTGTTCTAAGCTTAGCTCTGGAATGTGGGGTCAGATTTTGAGCATAGCGGAGGAATGGTGAAGGATCTTGTTGGCTTGTTCTGCATTACATCTTGTAGTAACATAAATGCAGCAGAAAATTGGGCAGCTAGAAGCTGTGCCTGCATTGCTGCTGCTTCTCCTCATCACCCTATGGATGCAGCTTCCAGGGAGTAGGGAACTGAGCCAGGACCAGTCTGCTTCCACCTGTGCTGTGCTGCTGCCGGGAAGGAGGGGTTGGCAAGAAGTGGCAGTAGTGCAAATGCAGCTTTCAGTCACCTGGCTCCACCTGCTAGAAGCTGTGCTTGTGCTGCAGCCAGGGAGTAAGGGTTGGGGAGAAGCGGTGGCAGCAACATGGTTACAGTGCTCAGTTGACCAGCTCCAGTGGAGTTCTCCCACTACTGGAAGCGGTGCAATAGTGGTGCTTGGAAAAGTAGCATCGGCACTGACGTGGCTTTCAGCTGCTTGTTCCCAGCACATGTTCAAGCAACCCCCCTCACTACATATGGGCTGCGAATGTGGCCTGTGGGGCAATCGTATTTGACCCATGGGAATCCCCATAGGTCTGGTTATTTGGCAGTGGGGGACTGGTGGCCATTTATATGGCCACCATCCCCACATCAAATTCCCCAATCCCCATTCCCCACATGGATACTCAGAGACTAGCAATGTCCCCTTTACTAGGGGAGGCAGGCCATGCCCCCCCATTTCTGAATTTGGGTCATGCCTTTCCCCCTTCCCTCCCCAGGGCTAGACAACACATCCCTTCTGGCAGGACCAGGCCATGCCCCCTTCCTTCCTGCTGGGGCTGGGCCATGCCACTTTCCCCTGTTGCCAGGGCTGGGCCATGCCCCCTTTCCTCTCCATAGGCTGGGTGGAGCTCCTTTCCTCTGCGGGGTTGCATTGGTGCTAGCCTGTCCCCTCTTGTCACAACCTCTGTGTGGCCAGATGGTGCCTGCTCTGCCTGCACTGAATTGGGAGCACTGGCTGAATCTGGCCCATTGACAGACTTGTCACTGGCAACCCATTTCACTGGGCAGAAGTTTGGACACCAGTGGGTTAGGCAATTGATTTATATAGTATGGCTTAGTTAGATATGACCCAGCCTCAGGCAGGTGGTTGGACTAGATGAGCTCTGAATTTCCCTTCCAGCCCTACCTTTCTCCGATTCTAGGATTCTATGATTCTAAGTATATCTACAGAGTACCTGCACACAACGTTACATGTGCCTAGTAGACATCATAATCTGAAAGTCATGCCACAAAAATCTCTGTGTAATTTGTCTTGCTCTTATATTAATTCTCCCTCCTTCAATTTTTCCCTTCTCTTTTTGTTCTTACTAAGTCTGAGTGAGTCTCTTCTTTGACCTCACACTCTCTTTCATCTTCTGTACACTATTTTATGACTCTTTTGCCATGCTGAATGTATCTCCAATATATGCCTCTTTTTCTCTCCTTCCCCTTGAGTTTAAGATTATCAGAAGAAGGAGGAAGGTTCAGTTTGTCCATTTTTATACCATCCCTAATTATTTTGTTACAAATTCAGTTTCTATGAATTTTAGTATGTATTAGCTGTAGGTGATTTAATATACCGAAAATATGATAAATTATTTTTTATGGAATTTAAGGAGCCTGGAAATAAAAGGATAGCGTGTGTACGTAACAGAAAAGCTTATGTCCAAATTCCAGCTGGGCACAATCATCTTATTTTAATATCCTTTGTTGCATTTTTCATGATTTTCACCTATAACTTCATGTTACTGATGCAGTTAAACAGCTGCTTAATTCATTAGAGGTTGGTGTGTGCCCTGGGTATAGTTTATTGTAAGTAGAACAGAATAAATGTAACATATAAACACAAATGTTTTTTATTTAAATGTTTGTATCCTGACTCTAAAAATGAGATTAGCATTTGCAGAAAAAAAAAGACCGAAGAAAAAAAAATAGTTTCTTCACAGTCCTCAAAATATGTATGTTCATTATCTGATTTATTTATTTTTGTAATGAGAAACTGTCATACAGTTTTCATCTTTAATTTTTAAAGAACTGCAGGGCATACTGAAGAAGTCAGAGCTGAAAAGTTCCTTATGTCTGAAGAGGTTCTGAGTTCTGTGATGGGCAAGGGGGAAATGTGGGTAATTAAGCACCCACTTTGTGGGTGGATCTACACGAGACACTATGGCGCATTGGCAATTAATTACTGTGCCGTAACTCGTTGGTACCGTGCAGTAGTGTTCCTGGGCACTAACCGTGCAGCGCTGCTCCTGTGCAATAGTAACAAGCTACTGCGCAGTAGCTCATTGCTATTGCATAGTTGCATCAGGAAAAAACCATATTGCAATAGTACTGTGCAGTAATGCCGGTTAACTGCACAACCATTTCATACTTGCATTTAATACGTGCATAAGTGAGTACTAAATGATTGTGCAGTAGCAACTGCACAGTCCACCACTGTTTTAAGAAAGTTTCCAGTGCCTTTCCTGTAGTAAAAGTAGGAAGCTGACCCTCTCAAGATTCAGCTCCTTATTCATCTTTGAGTTTGGACTCCTGCCTTAGGAAGACTTACTTTCTCATTGTATAAAAAGCCACTGCCAAACTTATTATCTTGGTGAGATGTTGGCTCTGCATCTTGTATTAATGGATCATCAATACAGAAAAAAAAAATTTAAACCACCAACCTCTTACATTTTCAAAAAATAATGTATTTATTTTATTACTTTAAACCTCTGTTTCTCTGGATTCATCGGGTTCCTGGAATTCATAAGTACCCAGTTAGGAAGCTAATATGTTTTAATTGCTCTATTATACTGCTGTGTCTTCAGCATTCACATTCAGTCACCATTCACTGTTTCTTCAAGAGCTGGTTCCAAACTGTAACTCTGTGTTTTGGTACACCCTCTCCTAATTCTCCACCTCATGGCCCAAGTTGAAATCTGTATTGGGCTCAAACTAGAATTCTGAATCTAAATTATTGTGGGTCCACTGATAGTAGCTTCTGGGTTTTATGTTATCAACTTTAGTTTAGCACTGTTTTCATTTGCTATGAGAACTACCCTCAATGCACAGGGCTATTGTGTATGGTAGACTTACCAGTTGTGTTCTGAACCTTGAGGTTCATGGTCTACAAACTTCAATCTTTTAGTGAACAAAACTGGCTTTGGTTTTGGACACTGTTGTTTTCTCCTCTTGCTGGAGAAGGACCGTCTAAATACCTTGGCTGCCTGTGGGACAGAACTTCACTGTGCAAGAGAAGGACACCCCGTCTAAAAAAGATTAAGACTGTTGATAGTTCTGTCCTATGTTAGAGATTGTGCAGAGTTGGGGCATATTAAAATTTGTTGTAGAGCTACATAGGAGACAAGGAATGCTTCAGGAGGAGCATTCTGAATCAATACATTCTCAGTATTTTCCTTCCTGGCCAGACCCATTTAGTTGTCAGGCTAAATTGGTGCTTGGCAGAAGCAGAGGATGTGAGTTGTCATTGTTTTCCACTACTGCTACCTCTAATAATGGATTCTCCCTCACTAGTAGCCAGGAATCCCAGTATATGCTGGAGGAATCTTTGTGGATATACTAAGTGATGCTGAAGCTGCACTAAAAGTATGAGCTTTGTATTAAGCTAAGAAACAAAGGGCCAGATTTATATTCTTCCAGTAAACCTAAATGGGCTGTAGGTGGATTTTAGACACACAGTTCACAAAAAGTAATCCAAATTGGCTTGACTCCAGTGGTTGAAGAACTTCTTAGGCACCTTAAAATCAAAAGTGCCTCAATTTTTGCACTGAAATGCTCCCTAGCATGCTCAGAAATGATGCAGTGCAAGAAGTAGTGAGCTGCCTGAATTCGATGAAGATTCAGGTCAGAGCAGGGGGGTGCCTCAAGTTTGCTAAAGACTCCAATCCCTTAGGCTCCTACAAAGGGATGCCTGTCATAGTGATGGTGGTGCCCAGTGGTGTAACTTAGGGCAGCTGTCCCAGCCCAACTTGGGGGAGAGGAGCAGGTGCAAAAAAAATTGACTGCTGCTATAGCCACATAATCACAGTGGCAGTATAGCAGCAACCAGGAGTTGCCACCGCCTGCATGTGGCAGCTGCCCTGGGCACCTGGCTGTGTTGTTATGCTTCTGGTTGTGCCCACCTTTTGCACAATAGTATAGCAGCTAGAGCACTCCCTCAAGAAGTGAGAGACCCAGATTCACTATCCCCCTTTACCTGAGAGGATGTCTTAGCTTACACTTAAGTGGCCCAGCAGGTAGTTCTAGAAGCCAAAGTTTTCCAGGTTGTATCTGCTTTCTAAGCACATCTCCTGCTCTAGAGGAGTGGGTATAGAGAACATAGCTTAGAAGCTGTTAATATTCTGTCTGTTCCATCCAAGGGTTCACCAGGCACAGAAAATCCCTGCGTGTAGAGTAGTTCAAAGCAAATAGAGCACAAAGCAGGATCTGACCCATTTTTCATTATTCTATAGTCAGTGTTATCTACTCAGACACCAGGAATGACTGTGGTGACCTATCCTTCTTGGTGCATAGCAAACAGTCCAAGCAAACCAGTTGCAAACAACCCAGCAGGTTAAAATTAGTCAATCAAATGATTTAGTCAGTGCTTATGAATATATGATACACCCACATATATTAGGACTGGCTTGCACATTTGAACAAAAAAAAAGGGTTAAACCCCTGAGAGAACTTATTTCCATCAAATTATTCCACCAGCTCTAGTTTTAACATTTATTTTTATTTTTTTCCTTACTGAAAAGGAACCAGTTACTGGGAATTGCCGGTTTCTTATTCCGTCTTTGGTTTTAGTCACTTAAGTTAGTCTATTCTACCACCCTGGGGTGTCATTGAGGGTCATACAAATGTTCTTGTGCAAACTTGAAGCCAATATGTTTGGGTACCAACACTGGTGTAGTTACACAAACCCAACTATGACTATGTGTAAGGACAGTGTCATTGCAGCTATGTTGCTGTACAACCGTGTAAACCAAAATAAGCTAACTCCAATATGTGTATGCAAGCTACAGTCGTACTTCTGGATTGCAGTCTAAACTCTGAATGAAATCCTGACACCACTGAGGGTAATGGCAAAGCTTTCATTGACTTCAGTGATACCAGATAGTGCCATCTGCCTCATTTATCCCCATTTGAAAAATGAGGTAATGGTGCTTACTTTTAGGACTGTTGTAAGGATTCTGTATTTGCTGTTTGTGAAATGTTCTTATATGCAAAATGCAGTCAACTATAGTAGCTATATTATTTTGCCTTGCATGGAATTTCTGGTATGTCTTCAGCTCAATTTCTATGCAAAGTGCTGTTTTAAAAAATGAGGCTGAGTTAGATACATCTGAAGTGACACTTTCAGTGTAATTCTTCTTTTTTTTATAGCAGTCATTGAAAAGAAGAGGGAGCAAAGACTTGCAGAAATCAGAAAAAAAGGCACAACAGACACCCACAGAGGTATGGTGAATAATACCTCAACTTATGCCTTCCTTGAATCTAAGTCAATTAAGATGAGTTGAGTACCTGGCCCTATAGTGTTTGTGGTATTGTATTTTATTATATCATGTTGCTGAAAGGTGTATGGGAAACTTGAGCCCAAATCTGCAGTTTTAACATTAATTCAGTCCTATAGTGAGAGCCATACAAATTGGGCCTGTCCATGGCACCTCATGGTCTCAGAGGTCCAGGTTGTAGAATCAGGGTGAAAAACAAAACTCCCATTAAGTAAATGAGCATTTTACCTAGTTCAGGACTTCTGTGTGCTGCTTTGAGAGTTCTGGGGTTGCAAGTAGCTTTAATTTTATTTATTCAGCTTTTGGATATGGAATTTTAAAATGTATAATCTCACTCTTCAATTTCCTCCCCTTATTTTTTCTAAAAAATCTCATTCTTTCATACCAGACCTCCACACATATTTAGGGACATTCATATCAAAGAAAGTAGATATATGTTTTAAATATAATCTCACTCCTTGGGAGTAGAACAGTAATAACTATTGTAATATTTTAGCATTTGAAATTTTGATCACTTTTATTGTTAAACTTAAAAATTTTATTTGACTTCTTAATGTAAAAGTCATTTGTGATGTCAGATTATTATTTCTTTACTTACATCAAGTGAGTGCTAAATCGCTCATTTCTTTTTATAAGGAGGACAATGAAGATCTGAAATGCCAGTTGCAGTTTGTCAAAGAAGAAGCTGCCTTGATGCGGAAAAAAATGGCTAAAATTGATAAGGAGAAAGACAGATTTGAACATGAACTGCAAAAATATAGATCATTTTATGGGGATCTAGACAGCCCCTTACCAAAAGGAGAAGCAGGTGGACCCCCAACCACCAGAGAAGCAGAACTCAAACTTCGATTGAGACTAGTAGAGGAAGAAGCCAACATCCTTGGAAGAAAAATAGTGGAACTAGAAGTAGAAAACAGAGGACTGAAAGCAGAGCTTGATGATTTAAGGGGAGATGATTTCTCAGGGACAGCAAACCCACTCCTCGGGGAGCAGAGTGAATCCCTCTCAGAGTTACGGCAGCATTTGCAGCTAGTTGAAGATGAAACAGAATTGCTGCGGAGAAACGTGGCTGACCTGGAGGAGCAGAATAAACGCATCACAGCTGAGCTAAACAAATACAAGTATAAGTCTGGTGCCCATGAGAGCTCAAGGCATCATGATAATGCCAAGACAGAAGCACTGCAGGAAGAGCTAAAAGCTGCCCGGATGCAAATCAATGAGCTTAGTGGCAAAGTCATGCAACTTCAGTATGAGAACAGGGTATTAATGTCCAACATGCAACGCTATGATCTGGCCTCTCACCTTGGGATCCGAGGCAGCCCCAGAGACAGCGATGCTGAAAGTGATGCAGGAAAAAAAGAAAGCGATGATGATTCCCGCCCTCCTCACCGAAAGAGGGAAGGGCCCATTGGGGGAGAAAGTGACTCTGAAGAGGTACGCAACATCCGATGCCTGACTCCCACAAGATCTTTTTATCCAACCGCAACAGGGTGGCAGAAAAACTTCACTGATCGGCAGCAGATGAAGGACATCCGCTCAGAAGCTGAGCGACTAGGAAAGACAATAGACCGCCTGATTTCTGACACAAGTACCATTATAACAGAGGCAAGAATTTATGTGGCCAATGGAGATCTGTTCGGACTGATGGATGAAGAAGATGATGGCAGCAGAATACGGGAGCATGAGCTTCTTTATCGGATCAACGCACAGATGAAGGCATTTAGGAAAGAACTCCAGACTTTCATCGACAGACTAGAAGTTCCAAAGTCATCAGATGACCGAAATTCAGACGAACCTTTGTCAGTGAGTCAGGTAGACTTTTACTTATTATGGCCTACAGGTAAAAAGGGACTGCCAAACAATTTCAACCAAAAATTTCACCTATGGCACCTTAAACTTACGATAGTATCATGGGCAGAGTCTTTGGTTTCTAAATATCTGTGGTTTAATTTTAAATCCCCGAGTCCACCACAAGGGACCTCACTGCAAATGGAGTCATTTGGGTTACTCATGTGAGTAATGGCTATTTATGTGATTGTAAGATTGGTTTTACATATAAAAATATAACTGAAGATACTATTGCTGTAGAAGGGCATGTTTACATATGCAATTATTGTGACTCAGTAAACTCCTGAATTTATTGCTCTCAAGATTATTGGTCCTGGGCGCACCATTTGAATGTCCACCTGGGAGCAATAAATTCCAGGGCAATAAACTCTGGAGTTTACTGACATTTGAATGCATGCCCAGAAGTACAACACACTGAGCTGGGGCGGAGCAACCCCAGGTGGCAGGGAGCCCAAGGGGTCAGCCTGCCAGCTCAGAGATGCTCTCTCCTGGCTCAACGTGCTGTGGAGGGGCTGGCGGGGGCATGAAGGTACTTCAGTGTAGCTAGCAGGCAGCCCCCTCCAGCTAGCCTGCTAGCTAGCAGGCAGCCTCTGCATTGAAGCACGCTCATGCCCCAGCCACCCAGGGCAGCATCTACACATGCGCTGTGGTGGAGCTTTTTAGGAAATTAGTTTATTCCTGCCTAAGAAGGTTGTACATATAGATGCCAAGATGTTTACTAAGCAGTTAATTAGTCAACCGTGCAGTAAAGATGCACGCAGAAACAGCAAATTTGTCTCCTTTGGCATTTGTTTTTTGGCTTGTACAAGCACTTGCCAGAGTTGGACCATCATCACTAGTAAGGACATGGAACAAATATTCTTTGGTGTTAGAGGGCAGTATTTAAGAATAGTGTCGTTGGTCTAATAAAAGATATCACATCTACCTAAAGAACTTTGCCTACTGATGGTAAGAAAAACAACCATTTTAGTATCAGCTCGTACTGGAAAACCAGAAGAAACCATCAAGAAAAGAAGCAAATGGAGACATTACCAGAGGAGAAAACAGTTTATTGCCACAATTATAGGAGTGTATATCAAACACCAGGGATTAATTAACATGAAAAATTACTTTCCAGATGCACAGAAGGGTACTGTAGGAGATGGAACAGAGATGTTTTGATAATAGCTCAGCATGTTAGTTCATCAAGTGTAATTTGCTGCATCTATTAATGGCCAATTCCTACTCAACAGTAGAAGAAGAACAAAACCAGTGCAACCAAAATCCTGCATATTACATACAGGATGCATCTACACATACAAAAGCTGTGGGTTAGGTTTACTTTAGAGCAAATCTTATCCCACATCCTCGCATGTGTAGACACCTGCCTGTGGTGGGCTTGCATTGCAGTAATTGACTCTAGAGTAAACCCACCCCAGGTGGGCATCTACACATGTGGGGATGCGAAAGCAGATTTGCTGCTCCTGGCAGCAGTTTGTTCCTGCCCTCTCTGGCCCTGTACCAGTCCCTGAAGCAGCCAGAGGGAGCTCTAGGCTCCTCTTGGGTGCTAGCCCAGAGGCTGGCAGGGAACACAGGGCCAGGAGACTGCTATCTCCTGGCAGGGGTTGGGAGATTGCTCCCGGTACTTGGGAGCTGCCTGCTGCCAGGTGCCAGGTGGGGACAATGTCCTTCTGCCCCAGCAGCAGGGACCCCCTGATTGGAGTCAGGAGGCTTGGAAAGAGCTGTAGAGGGGTCCACTGCTAGCTGCCTTACTGGCAGATCAGGGCAGGGGGCTGGGATCTACCTCCACAGCTCTTCCCAGGCTCCATACCTCAATCACCCAGTCAGGACACAGGGCTGGGACCTGTCCCTGACCAAGATAGTTCCTGGCCAGCCCCGGGCTGCATGGGCAGTCCCTGACTAGCCCTGGGCTGCACATGTAGACTTTCCCATGCAGCCTGGGGCTGACCAGGAACTGTTCTGGTCAGGAGCAGGTCCTAGCCAGGCTGGGAGATTGTTCCCAGCCCTCACTCCATGATTGCAGTTGCAGAGTGGGGGCTGGGATCTCCCTGCTTCTGGGGCAGGAGGACATTGTCCCCACCCTGGCTCCAGTGGTGGAGCCTGCCCTGGTAGTAGGCAGTTCCTGGAGGCAGGGAGAAATCTCCCACCCCCTGTTGCCTGGCTGACCAGGAGCATATTTGTTCCCAGTCAGCCATCTATATGTGCCGTATTGCACAGTAACTAATTGCAAGTAAATTTGCTACTTGTATTTAGAGGTAGCGAATTTACTCATGATCAGAGCAAATTACTGTGCTGTAAGAGTCTGAACGTGTAGATGGTGATGCTTACTGCACAGTAATCTGCTCTAATCACGAGTAAAGCATCTCATGTAGACACGCTCACAGTATTGTTCCATACAGAAACTGGGGAGGAAATTCCTTGGTGATCCTCATGATTATCATCTTATGGCTTGATGAATAAAATCTACTACTTTTATCTTAGCATGCATGCATCTTATCATACAAATGTTATTATTACTAATAGCATTGTCCGGATTTTCTAGTAAGTCTCTTATTATGTTTTGGCAACTTTATGCAGTCTTATTAGTTGTACCATCAAAACTATTGCTATGGAAAGCTGAAAGTATTTTTTTCTTATTTGTATACTGACTAATTAGGTTTCTATTTCTTTATATGAGAAAGTCACAGGCACAGTGGACACATCTACATATATGCCTTAATGCGCAGTAATCGGCACTGCTGCACAGTAGTGCCCGTGCACACTTTTTTGATGCTAATGCACAGTAAACTAATTCCACTGCGCATTATTGCATTAGCACTATCTGCCACACTAAAACACAGTAGAATTAGTCTACTGCACTTGTTGCATATCGTGTAGATACAGCCAGTGGGCACATCTAGACAAGCACAGTTGTGTGGTATGTGGTGCTGCAAAAGCGTGCTGCCTGAGCATGTACTGCTCCATTTGCACAGTCTGGTGTTCTCCATACTGCAAGAGTGTGCTGCCTGAGCATGTACTGCTCCATTTTTTTTCCTTTGTGTTTCTTTTGATCCCTGGATATCCACAGAAAAATAACCTAAAAGAGCGCAGAAAAATAACCCAAAAGAGCACATGCTTGGGCAGCATGCACTGCTGAAAAGTGGAGCTGGGCTGCTTGGAGCTGCACCGTGGCTACTGGCTGGGCTCCACCTGGCAGGATTGCCATGGCTGCAGCCCCAGAAGCCCCCAGGACCCCAGGTAAGACTGCTGGGGCTAGCCCAGTGCTGGCCCCTGCCTCTCCTACCCCACCTGGGGCAACTTGTTGTGCACCAAAGCACACATGGCACTGGCGTTCCCCGGAGACAAGTAGCAGTGAAACAAGGTGCACTGCTGCTACATGTCCCCAGGGAACTAAACATCCATGCAGATCTGGATGTGCCCAGTGAGTTTAAAGCTATAAGTGCACTGCATGAGATCAAAAGAAAAAAGCATAGCATGTTCATGGCCTGATCTAGCATTTGGTCTGTGTTCATAGAGTTCCCATCAACCTAAAGGATGACTGCTGCATAAAGCTTTTGAAGGACTAGTCTCATGCAGTATAAAATTACTGAGAATTTTCTCTGAAATAACAAATGCAGTTGTTTAGATTTAGTCATTTTGGGACTTACCTTTGCAAGTAGGTTGCATGTAGAAGGCAAATGGGGCATGGATGCAAAGTGCATTCACAGGATTAGGATCAGATTCACTGCTTACTCTGTTAAAACAGTGGACTTGCTGTTTCATAAATTAACTATTCTCTTTCTCTCTGTATTTACTTTCCCAGATGTTCCAGCCTATCATTTTACTTATTCTCATCCTTGTATTATTTTCATCCCTTTCTTACACAACAATATTTAAACTTGTCTTCCTCTTTACACTATTTTTTGTACTGTAAACCTTTCATCATTTACTATTCATTGTAGTATTATTTTCAGTTTGTTTATTTTGTTCACCCTCCAAGATAAGAGATATAGTTTCTGTAATAGGCACTGCTGTAAAAACACTGAAGACTACTTGTTTGCAGAAAAAACAAACCAAACCAAACCAAAAAAGCAAAACCAAACCAAAAAAAGCCACCCAACTGAATAAGAATTCTTCTCACCAAGATATTCCAGGTAAGTTAGTAGAAAGTAGATTTTTTTCTGTTTTTATATTTTGGAATAAAAATGTTATTGAGAAATTAAGCCAATTTATCTAATATTTATTAGATCTTATTGAAATAGAAGCAAAACAGAATTGCTGGGGTCACTTTACATTTTCCTCTAAAAAATTTGGTTCACAAACACAAATGAGCATCAAAGCTAAGTTTAATATGTATTCTGTGATCGTACTACACTGCTTTTGTGCAGGTTGTATAGTTTTGCAACTATATGACAGTGGACTTTCACAGCACTGTGTAGTACGTGTTTGATACCCAAATACTGCTAGGAACAGTGATTCTCAACCAAGGTGCTGTAGCCCCCCAGAGTGCCTTGAGACCCTTTCAAGGGTGCTATGTGATGCCACACAATGTTACTACTGTTAGGTGTGCAGACGTGATTCACAAGATAAATCCAGAGTTTTCAAATAGGAATCTATAATATTAAAACATTCTGACCTGTTGTGGTCTCTCTGAGTTTTTTGCAACCGAAGAATTGCTCTATTATTTTTCTGTAGTTGAAAAAAGAGTGAAAACTAAGAACTGGCATTTTGCAAAGGGTACTTTGAATCTATCGAGGGATGCCTTGGGTCTAAAAAAATTGAGAATCACTGTCCATGTCTACATGAAATCCTGACTGCAAGGTCGTTACTGCGCAGTCGTTTTGTACTTGTTTATAGAAGTACAAAATGACTGCTCAGTAACCCCAGTTACTGCTCTGTAGCACCAATGAACAACTTTTTTGTGACACTACTGCACAGTAGTCTTGTGTCTCAGTTGTCGCCACATGACACTACTGCGCAGTAGTAACAGGCTACTGCACAGTCAGGGTCTCATGTAGATACAGCCACTGAGTAGGAATTTTGCATTTAATCTATCACACTTGTATGGGTGTCACCTGAGAAAAGAGAAACACTTGCAGCACCCATTAAAACTTCTCAGGGGAGTGGGTGCCCAGCCTTTTTCAGGATCAGCCTTTTTATGTGATATTTGTACCCTGTTACTCTGGTGGTGTTGTGGAGCCATGGGGTGAGTTAAAATTAAGGTGATGTAAAATAATACAATTTTTTTAAAAACTTGTCTAAATCAATAGTGGGTCTGTGGAAGGTTCCTCTGTCCTATTCCATTGATTCTCTAGTGAATGCCCATCAGCCTTATCCTGTTGTGCCTTTTCTCTCGGTCATTGACCCTTGCCCTTTGCCACTTACCTTTTCTGCAAGCTTGCTGCTGGCTCACTTCACTGTAGCTTGACTTTTCAATATGACATACTTGCTCAGTTCTAGGCTTATGGATAAAATCAGCATCTGGTGGCCAGTGGAACTGAGTCACAAATGGAGGACATACCAAAGTATGAAAGAACTTTCCTGCAAGAGCCCTTCTCATATACATGTACAACAGTAACAAAGCAAAACAAAGCCCATTTCAATCAAAACTCCTAGCCTAATCTAATCTAGAAATGTTCTCTTAATAATGGAGATACTTTTTGCCATTACTTTTTAAGGATGTGGACACACTTAGATTATTTAAATACAATTCAAACCACAAGTTTCCAGACCTACAAGCCAATTTAGAGTCATTTAAACCTCCTAGACCATATAAACATATACCTGGATAATTTGGTATTATTTTGAGCCACTTCTCTGGGAACCAGTTCAGTGTTATGTGCAGACACCAAACTTCCCATGACCGGTGTCTGGTCAGTCCTCTGAGTATCTCACACTGCAATGCTCTTCAGAACCCTCCTTTGCCCCCCTAAAGCCCAATTCCCTGCAAGGCAACTGGTTGCTCTAGAAATAGTTGCTCAGGTGGTTGCCCTTGATTCTGGGCAACAATAACAGTTAATGGGCCAGTTCGTATTGACTAAGCGTGGATTGGACAGTCATTCTGTGGTATTAAATGCTCATTGTGCAGTGGCTCATTTTTTCTCGCTAGCAATTGATTGCTGTTACCATTAAAGATGCACCCGCTCACCTTCCCTCACAGTGTGTCTGTGGAGGTGAATCAAAATTAAGAGTCTTCCTAGGGAAAGTCATTTTAAAAGTGCAGCATGAGACAGGGCAGCTCCTGGAATACCCAATCAACCTGAAATGTAGAAGTAAGGGTCCAGAAGGCCCTACCCAGTCCAGCCAATTGGGGTCTTCCTTCTGTACAAAGGAAATCCTGGGGAAACCCCAAGCACTGGCCAGTGTGAGGCATGCTGGGGTGGGTACTCACTCCCACCCCCTGGTGGCAGTTTGACAGTACTGCAATGTCTGCAAGGTGACCATTCTACTTGAAACCCCTGGCAGTGTACATATGGCCATCTCTGAACTGTGACAGTTGTAAACTAGTCCCCAGTCAGTCACATTCTTGGTACAGTTCAAGTTGTTATGTGTGTTCCCATCCTAAGTTATTGAGAGGGCTGTAGATTCTCTGGAAATGTGCACCAGGGAAGGATATAGTTGCATGGGCCATTCAGGTTCTTTGTCCCAAGAGAATATTTCATCAAGGGTTGCTTTTTCTGGAGATGCTCGTCTGCTCTACCCCCAGTTGAGGAAAATATAGTTTTCATACGGACAATCCCTTAGGACTTGGAATATTTTATTTTTAATTTTGGCCTAGGAATATCATTGTAAATGGGTCCCCTTGCCTTTTCTCTGTTAACTTTCTGAGAAACATTTTTTCTCATGTTTGCAGTTATGAAAACCTATCCAGGCTGAACCTTGTGCAAAAGGAATTTAGCACAAAGGGCTTTCTTTTTGTTTTAAATTTCATATCTTGCTTTAGGGGAAATCAGTTTGTCTGTTTGAAGTATTACTGACTTAATCCCATAAACAAATTCAAATTCAAACTTGAATCAGTCTCTGAAATTGTAAGTAACTGGACTATTGTAACTTACGGCTACCTACATCTCTTATTTAACAAGGATGTCAGACAGGTATAGAGGGCCTGATTCTAAACTCTTCTTAGATGTCATTGGTGTGAAAGCAAAATCTAGTTTAGGAAATCATTACCTTAACTATGAATTTTCTTGATTCGTGTATATTTTATGGTCCTGTAAAGTTTTATATCACAGTACTCTACAGTGCTATATAACTTAGTAAACAATGTGCTAGGGTTTCTATACTATTATTATGCTTACAAAAACCCCCAGTGTATTAATGTCCTTACTACTAAAGTTAAGTTCACACAGCTCCATTGAATATGCTTCAGAAGTGATTTGGAAATTATTTGCTCCTTTAGAATTCAGGAATAGTGAGAGATCTAATGATACCTTGAAATCGCAAACCACTGAATCAAGGGATGGGAATATTCTCCATATCCAGAGAATTTATGGCTCCATAAATTTCTCTTGATGCTTTCCCTGGCTTGCCAGTATTATGCCAATTTTGTTTTGAACTGAGGTCATTTAATGCTCTAACTCATTTAGGGACTAGGGAACAAATGTATGTTCAGATTCTGTGGATTTCTGTAAAGTACTGCTTTATGCCAGCTAAGGACCTGGCCCATAGAACTGAATATCATCAACATAACGTATGGTAATCCAAATCATCTAACAATCTTTCCAGAGGCCGTGTGTGTGTGTGTGTGTAACAAAGGGGATGATGAGGTGGAACTCTGAAGGACTTTGCACATAGAAGTCTTTAGGAAGAACAAACGGATGTCTGTTTTATGTTTCTGCCCCCCTCCCCCCAGGAAGGATGAGTGGTACACTGATCTTGTATACTCCATGTGTCAGCAGATAAGTTTATAGCCCCTCTCCCCTCCACCCCATTACTTACTTCACTATCAAAGCTAATGTCCAACCAAAGAAGTGCAGTCTCCATGTCATGCCCAAGTCTAACTCTAGATTGGAGGGAGACCAAGAAGCTAGAAGAATCTAGATTAGCTAAGTCATCAGCTTCTCAGTCATTGATGCTGAAAAAGAAAATGAAAAAAAATGTGGAACTGCTGTAATACCATGAGCACAGTGCTAGACACTGCCCATGTCTACACATGCATTTACTATGCAGTAACTTACTGCTCAGTAAGCAGTTTTTTTGCTGGCATCTAAACATGCAGGCATTACAGTGTAGTAAAGTCCCAAGTCAGTCCAAACACACAGGGTTACTGCTCAGTAAGGTGTCTACATGTGCCTTACTTTGCAGTAACTGCTGAGGCCCAAGTCAGTGTAAGTTGCCCTAGTTACTGCACAGTACAGGCATACACACTGCACAGTAACCTAAGTTACAAAAAACATAAGTTACTGCGCAGTAACTGTGCACATGTAGATGTGCCCACAGTGTCACAGAACCAAGTCAAGCAACAAAAGAAATGTTTATAGGGGAATATAATTAATAGACATTTGGAAGATTGGATCAAATTGGATTATTGGAGGACAGGGCCAAAAGAAAGCTCATGAAGTTTATTAAGGACAAGTGCAATGTCTTGTGCTTAGGAAGAAACAACTCCATGCACTGGTACAGACTGGGGGCTGACTGGCTAAGCAGCAGCTCTACAAAAAGGATCTTGGGGTTACAGTGGACAATAAGATGAATATGAGCCAGCAGTGTGCCCTTGTTGCCAAAAAGGCTAACGGTATACTGGGCTGTGTTAGTAGAAGTGTTTCTAGCAGTGTTCCCCTCTTTTTGGCACTGGTGAGGCCACATCTGGAGTACTGAGTCCAGTTTTGGGTCCCCCAATACAGAAAGGATATGAGACAAATTGGAGAGTCCAGTGGAGGGCAACAAAAGCAGTTAGAGAGCTGGGTAACATGACTTATGAGGAGAGGCTGAGGGACCTGGGCTTATTTAGTTTGGCGAAGAGGATGGAACAATGGTCTCAAGTTGCAGCAAGAAAAGTTTAGGTTAGATATTAGAAAAGTCTTAGATTTCATAGACATTAGCAATGGTTTGAGGTCCCTTCCAACCTTCATTTTCTGTGATTCTACATTGCAACCTTTTTAGGCCATTTTCTAACCTTACACAAATTTCCACCAGAGCAGATTCTGGATATATGTTTCTTTTAATACAACCAGGGCACATCTACACGTGTGGGTTTACTGTGCAGTAACCAAAATTACTGCACAGTACGGGCATGTGTCTACACATGCACGTCCATACTACGCAGTAAATATAGTGACTTATGCCTACTTGAGCATAAATTTGATACCTGTATTATGCAGGCATCAGATTTATGCCTGATTAGTTACTGCACCATAACACATGTGTAGATGCCTTACTGTGAAGTAACATTGTGCGTGTGGATTGACTTGGGACTAACTTCAGTCCCAAGTCAGTCCACATGCAGTGTTAATGCACTTCAATGCCTGTTCTTGTAGACACCGGTCTATTCCTGCTTACTGTGCAGTATTTTACTGTGCAGTAAATTTAAGCTGAAGTCAGTGTACGTGTAGACATGTCCCCAGAGAATCTTAATTAAGTCTGTTTTGGTTTAAGAGTCATATCTTTTAAAACCTTTAAATTATAAACAACCTTAATGTTTCCTAAATTCTTGCTACTAGGTTACTTACATATATGAAAAAGAAGCGGTGCCTTGAAGAAGGATCTTCACGAACAGGGATATTTCTTTCATCTGAAAATATCTGTGCTCCCAGCTCTAGGTTACAGCTATAACAAGATAAGTGTCTGCTGACACATGTCACCAATGCTTCAGAATCAGAACTAGGAGAGAGCAGAAGCCATGATGCAGAAATACACCCAGCAGTTGGAAAATACAAAATTGCCAAAAGCATGACTGTCTGAACATGTGTTACAAAACAAGCTGAACTGTACATGAACTTCAGGAGTTGTTTACACAAATAAGCAGAGCCTTTAAATTTAGCATACTATTTCCTCTAATCACCAGAGAGAGGTATAAGCCTTGTTAGTATGAAGTCAGGAAGAAAGCTAGAGTGCACCTCATACTAACTGAATCAGAGGTGCATAGGCTTTTGTGAGTCACAGTTTACTTCATTAGTTGTTTTGAAAAAACATGCACAGAGCAGGCTATCAAATAGAATTAGTGATATAAATGCAAAAGACAGGGAAAGAGGGAGAAAGAGGGAGAGAGGGTAATGCTGAGAGTCAGAGGGGGCTGGAGAGAACAATAAACCATGAAAACTATAGGGACATAAAAATGAATCCAAGTAATACGATAAGAATCTCCAGTCCCTATTATGACCATATTTAACACAATCCTGTCTATAGATGATTTCTTGCTTCGCAATTTACTATTTATTTTTAAAATTCCATTGTTTAATAATGGCTTCTCTGAAGTCAGCGGGAGAATGTCCAGGGGAGTTGAAGTGTTTTAAAGCAGTTTTTGTACATTTCTGGACTTGATGTCTGCTTAATGTCCATGCATCTGTCATGTAGGGATCACCTCATCTGTCCAATGTAGACAGCAGGGAGGCACTATGTGTAGGTGATGGTGTATATCATGCTGGTAGAGGAGCAGGTGAATGAACCTTGGATGTTAAACGCTGTGTTATTTGTTCCAGTGATGATGTAGTCTGTGCTAATGAGGGGGCACAACTGACATCTAGGTCCACTGAAAGGCTTGCTGCCTTGGTGAGAATAGGAGTTAGATAGTCTGTGGCTGGACAGATGCTGTTTGAGGCTGGGGAGCTGCCTGTAAGCCAGGACAGGTTTTTTCCCCCTATGGCTACCTCAAGATGATCATCATTTTCCAGGAGGTGTTGGAGGTCATCAGTGATGTGTCCATGGTGTTCAAGCTGGGGGCTGTAGGTGACAACCAGGGGGATTCTGTTATTTTTGTCATAGGGCTGGTATTGTACCAGGCTGGAGTAAGATTTGAGTCTTCCTCTATTGATTTCAGTGGCTACAGTTTTGGGATTGTATTGTAAGTGTAAGAATACTTGCTCCAGATCCTTAAGGTTTATATCCTGACCAGGAGCAGGCACTGAAAGGAGGAAACTGTGTGCTGCTACCACTGTCCTTGGTCAAGCCTGGCACTCCATGCAGCTGCTCCCCACAGCTTGAACCTAGAGCAGAACAGGAGCAGCTTTAGGACTCCTCTATGCTACTCTCAGGTCAGCCAGGGGTAGCAGCAGCAATGTCGGTATGGGGGCAGATACCCCTCCCCTTCCGCTTGGTGAGCCTGCTCCATGCCTGGCACCCTGCCGTCTACTGGGGGCTCCAACCAGACTTCATCCCCATTTAACAATGGTCTTTGGGGTGGATTGCCACAACCCCACTTTAGTAAATCCTAGACCTGCCCATGGGTATGACCAGCACACCTCCTGAGCAAGTCTAAATATGTTGTTGAAAAACAAGTCCTGCCCACTCATGCATCTGCACACCAAATTCATCTGGTGAAAACACATAGATGATTATTCTTGATGGTAGCACCTCAGCTCTGGACCCCCTCCCCTCTGCAGCCTGTCAGAACCTGAGCCTGGGCATCTTCAGGAGGCATTGTCAGACTTTTTATATGGGCAGGCTTTGAGCAGGAGGAGTTATGTTTTTGAACACTGTTTGGGGACTTTGTTTATTACACACAGCTCTATTTCGAAGTTTTATCTGTTTTAACCAGTGGTGTGCAACCTTCTTGCCCTACCGGCCAGATGAGTGGCATGGGGCCAGTCCACAAGCTGGATCAGGCCCTGGGGCCCAGTACTACCCCCTTTTTGCCTCATACACTGGCATTGGACCCTGGGAGCTTGATGCTGCCCCCTTCCACACCTATGTGCCAGGATTGGGATCCAAGAGCCTGGTACTCCTCCCTCTTGGCCCCTCTCCACCAGGATTGGGCCCTGGAGCCCAGTGCCACCCAGGCCATCCCTGTGCACAGGGATTGGGCACTCAATCCAGAATGCAGGACTCAGGGCTCCCCATAAGTATGGAAATTTGACAGCAAAGTAGTGGTGTCACCTCTCTTCTGCTGTCAAATTTCTAGAGTTATGGGGAGTCCTGTGGGCCAGATTACATAGTGGCACAGGCCAGATCTGGGTTGATCATCTGTGATATTTTTACAATATATAACACAAACTTATCTTACAAGTATTTTTTTAATGTAAACTGCCCTGAGCCTTTTATGGTGAAGGTGATGTATCAGTCTAATAGCTAAATGCCCACTCCATGCACTGGCAGGTCAACAGTTTACCAAAGAAAATCACTCAAAGCAGGTAGCATGGCAATTTAGACACACCAGGTTTAAGGAACAGGAAAGGCTTCTTGTGTTCTCCTGACAAAGCTCGCCCACATAAAGGTCAGGCATAATATGCCAGCAGGTTTGACCCTGAAACCACACAGGGATAATTTCTGTTGAGTAGGAAACTGTCAGTTTAAAATAGTCACTTTCTAAGCAGAACTGCCCTCTAAAAATAAAAGGTACAGGTCAAATTATGCCATCACTCAGACAAATATGCCAATTTGACTTCAGTGACAGTTGCACATGCTGAGGGCAAGAGTGGCCTAGAAACCAGCTCCTTCTCAACCCAATAAATAGTCTTTCCAATCTTCGAACTCATGGACAGGCTCCACAGCAAGTAGAATACCTTATACAGTTCTCTCTACAGTACCAGGAACACCTGGAGCAATACCTGTTGAAGTTGTCCAAAAGATACCTACTTATTTTGGTGGGCTTTGGATCTGGTCTCCTAGCAAGTAGCATAACGTTCCTCGTAGGCCTGATCCTGAAGCCTTTACTCAGTTTTCATTCCAGCCTTGCTGGTACTGAAATGAATGTGAAGATTGCCTGAGTGACAACATTAATTTAGGCTTTGTCCTAGTCAGTGTTTTATTTCACACTTCAAAACAACGTGCAATAGCATTGAATAAATACATTAACATTAAAGTTAATGTTTAAAGAAGGCACCAGAGTAAAAAGCAGTGAGGTCATATTCTCCCCTCGTTCATCATAATGCAACCTTGTTGAATTCACTGAGGCGATAGTGTTGTAAGACGAGGCTTTTACCTCAACCCAATTAGAGGTACAGGTCTTGTCTAAGTTACCAGGACACAGGGCATGTGTATACACCACGGTGGTATATTTCAGTTTAATTCTCCCTAAATTGAAGTGGTGGGTCTTTAAAAACACTGCTTCAATTTAGGGCAAAGCAAATGTCCATGGTGTGGACACAAGGGACAGGCCAGACCCTCACCTGCCTCTCCAGGGGAGGAGTATGTGTGGCTGGTGCTTCCTTCCACGGCAGCAGCAGCACCCCCCCAGGCAGCACCTGGCCCAAGCGGACAGGTATAGAGGGAAGCACCGGGCCCCTGCGCAGCTCAGGCAGGCAGGCAGGCTCCAGGGAGAAAAAAAAAATCAGGCTTGCCACTTTTTTGTTGTTTTTTTCCTTCAGTGGAGCCTACCTGGATAGGCTGCTGCTAGGCTGCCTGCACGGGCTGCCTGCACGGGCTGCCTGCACAGCCCCTGAGATGCACAGTGCTTCCTTCTGCAGCAAACTAAACCACCTCAGACATGTTTTATTTTGCTGTGTCCCAAAGTCATTTAATGCACATTACGCTGCCAACATGTGCAAACAGCTCACCATTAAAACACATTATGCCACTGACACGTGCAAACAGCTGCAACAGGGCATTAAGTCATTTTAAAGGCCAATTTTGTGGCATGTAAAAATGGCCCTTGATGTCAGCTGGGCTGTCTGGGTATAACGTAGGGCAGAGAGAAGTTCTGAGGTTTTACAAAAGAAGGCGTTTTGAATGAATGGGCCAATGATTTTCTTTGGGAATATTCTGTCATGTAATCAGGCATCTTTGTTTGTTTCCTAAGTGGCTTTTGAAATGTTTATAAACATCCCAAGTCCCACTGGGTATCTCACACTGGAAAAGAAAAAGTACTCAAGTAATGTATTCAATAGGGCTTACGCTCAGACCATATAAGGAAAAAATGTGTTTTCCCTGCAACATGCTTAAATGTTTACTATAAATGCACCCTGAGCTAAAACCCTTCTGCTGTACATGAACTCTAGCATGGACACATTTTATTGTTCCTTACAGAAGATGGGAAGGGGAAGAAGAGCAAAGCCAAGTAAACAAAGCAGCTGCTGGAGGCACACATTACATTCTCAATCCTGCTAGCAACTTCTGTAATCAGTTGATCAATGTCTGTCCATACATGGGTTCCACTCCAGGCATTTTACTCATGCATTTCAGGGTAGAATTTAGCCATTGGTCTGTCAGTCAGCTTGAATGGAAACTAACTGTGTCCTTCTGGAGTCTTTCCCCATAACTTGAATCCTCCGACAGCAACCAGTTGCAGTTTTAATTCATAAATACACCTGAGCACACAAATAACCTCCATCTACAATTGCAAGTGGGGACAAGAAGGGGCATGGCCCCATACCCATGCCACTGTTGCTGATGTGCACATATCCACTGTGTGCACCAGGGGGAGTCTGTGAAGCAAACAGGACCCTGGGAGAGAGCTTAGATCTGCACTGTAAGAAGTTTAGGCCTGTCTGTACTGAGTGTACATGGAATTTGTAACCTGTCACAAAGCGTTAACAAAAAAATCCACCTGGATATGCAAAGAAAAACATTTGACACCACAGGCCGTACTTTCAATCCTGACTGAGGCCCTGTCGAGAAGGGAGGTGCAGGGAGTTGGATGCAGTGCCCTGATCTCCGCTGCCTGGTCCTGGTGTGCATCAAAGCTGCAGCAGGCAGCTCAAATTGGTTATGCTGTCAAACGGTCCTTCACTGACCTTGCATCTGTGGCAGAAATCAAGTCCATCAGTCTGTTCCCAGTCCTTGATATGCCTGCTTATATCAGGGTTTTTAGGCATGGCAGGAACAAGAGATGTCCACATTTTTACCAGAACACCCCTGGGCAGGGAGAATTTCTGTGGGCTATATACCTGGCCAATTTAAATCCACTTTGCTCTGTTGAGCGGTGTTAAGTGGATTTAATAGACTGAAGAATCAGTATCCCATATCCTTATGAAATAGCAGAAGTGTTTGTATATATCCTGAACAAGGCATTTGTCATCATTCCCAAAATACACATCAAATAAGATTACACAATGGCTAGTGATGCTTTACTTCACTACTGCCAATATATATTTGAATACAGAAAAGAGTTTAATGTAGGGGAGGGCAGGAGTTTCAGACAAGCTGTGAGCCATCATCAAAGGTTGCCTCAGTAAACAAAGCCCTTTCCTTTTCAGTGTGGGGATCAAGCTGTACAACTTCAAAAGAATGTCAAACGCAGCCTGAAAACTGGGTGTAGGATGGATAAAAGAATCCTTCTTTAAAACAGAGAGTTAGCTTCAACTAATAAAAGAAATCTAAAAATGTCCATTGTCATAGCTTTTTACTAACACTGTCTGCCTTGGCAAGCTTTAAATACTGGGCTGTGCCATAAAACCTAAATACGTCCTGGACTTGAAGTTGTTTACACAAAATATGAGCAGAGATAAAGTTACAGAGCTGGGGGTTGGAAGCGATGGCTTTAAAGCCATCCTCCGGGTACTGACGTCACGTAGAAACCAGCTGCTGGATTGATGCTAAACGGAACTGTTTTTCAGTTTGTGAAAGTTGTGGAGTTAATCAAAGAGAGTTGCAAAAGCTGCCCCAGATAAAGTGTTTTCATCTCTGCCCTGGTTTTCTTGTTTCTTTTAAAGATCGAGATTTGCAGAACTGGAACTCTTTATCCCAGCTAGCTATGCATTTCACCGCTTTCACTGCTACATTCGAAATGGACTGAAAAACTTCCAAAGGATTTCTTAACTCACAAAAGGTATAGTTTTTGTTGGGTTTTCTTTTGTTTGTTTGTTTTAGGCTCACAGTGTTTCTTGAAGACTTTTGGCAGAACTTGTAAGATGGAAAATAAGGGTAATGAATGTTACAAGAATGATAAACAGTTTGATCAGAGAGTTATTTAAACATCTGCCTAATGTTTATATTTGTATGTAGGTCAGTAATCACCCAAGTATGTAATAATTTTTTACCCTCCAGGAACTGCTGCTCATTGGTTCAGGCAGATTTTCAAACTGTACCTGATTTGTTAACAAAAGAGGTGACAACCTGTTTTTGTAAACTTGCTATTTCCTTTGTTTTTTAAACCATATATTGAAGCTTGATGTCTTCACAAGTTAAAAGTGTGTACTATCTTCAATGCCTGTTCCTTCTTTAAAGAAAATAAAAATATATCTATTCATGCATTATCCATCCAAAAGCTTGCATTGTATCCAGGGTTGTTGGTTGTAGTTGTGTCTGCTCTCATCCGCCTTGCATCTTATCCATACTTGTGCATTAATCACTCGCTTGTAAACCAGAGGAAGATTTGTATGTCTGAATAGCTGGGCATATGCACTCTAGCTTGTCTCCGTGGAAAAATAATACCTTCTCTTTTGATGTCACAGCAGCTTATTTTTAGCAGTTGCCATACTTCTGATAGAGATTTATTTCATACTATTTTTCATTTTTGATATATGCACAGAGGAGGGTAAAATGAGTAACATTAGAGACTAGGGATAGCCTCAAATGTTTTTTCTTTCCTTGGGAGAGGGGAGGGATCCAGTGAAAGTAGAAGGGAAATGTAGTTGATGTAGACAAAATTGATTAGATGTTTAAAGTCAATTTCTGTAATGAGCCTCTAACCTTGTCTAGGACATGTGGAAAGCGCCAATACCACAAGAGAACACATGCTGTGCCAATCCACATGGCAAACTAAAATTTGGGTGCCTTTAGATTATAGGAATTATACAGAGGAAAAAAGATATAAAAAAGAGGAGCACTGGTTTTCCATGTGTTTGTGCTGCTGCTCAAGCCTTGTGGAATGCCTGTCGCAACAGGCAAGTGCTTTATACAGGCTGTGGTTATATTAGCAGTACCAGAAATTGTGATTCTTGGTTCTCAGGGAGAAAAGAGTTAAAAGATAAGAATCAAAGGCCTTTGAGGAACTTAATCACCATAGCACCAGCAGCAGCAGTAACAGCAAAATTATATGGTGATCCAGTCATTCAAGAAAATTGTGCATATTTGCACTTGATAGGGAAATTTTAACAGTACAAACTGCAATGTGAGGAAGAAAAGGAAGGCAGAATGAGAAAAACTGGCCCCCTCTACACATTACATGTACCAAGCAATTTACCAGCTAATTGTACAATGAATTTAGGCTGGCTACAAGTGCAGATTAGCTATCACACCATATAAAGATCCACCCAGAGCTGGAACATGTGTAATACATTTCAAGCTGCTTTTTCTATCCAGCTTTAATTTGCATGTGTAGCAGGGTCTAAAGAAGCATTTTTGAGGGCAGCTGTAGAGCTACAAGTAAATAGTGGTAACTACCCTTTTTCAGATCTTGCTTATATACTGATGGTCTCTGGTCTATTTGTATAAAGGACCACTTCTATGAGGCAGATAGTAAATTTTGAAGATGGATGTGAACAAAGGAGTGATCAGGAATGACACTAAAAAAGCATCGTGGGACTTTTGATATGCATCCAGGAAAGGAGGGCATTCTATAAATATTAAAATGAAGCATATGGCTTTCACGTTTTTTCCAGTAATATTTATTCATTGATTCTGATTGAATTGCAGTAATTATCACTGATTGTCAAAGGTAGTTTTGCAAACAGTAAGGTGAATGTATCCCTGTCTCTAGCTTCTGCCTTTGCATGGTTCTTTGCTATAAACATTTGAAGGAGGAATTAAGTGAGGAAATAGAGAGATTATTTTGCTTAATTCCTCTAATTTCACTTGGGTGGGGCTTAGAAGGTCTATAAAAAAAGAAAACAGCAAAAAAGGGCATTAGCAGTGTGCCAAATTAAGAACTGCAACCTTTCCTCTAGTGAAGTGTAAAAACACCAAAAGGGCTGAACAACAAGATTTCTCAGTTACAACAGCTCTTCTGGGCAGTGCAGTGTTGTTTTTGATCAACATTTATTGCAGTCCTGAATTGGCCCTGGAGAAAAGCAGGCTCTATACTCAAGCTTGCTTGCATATGAAGCTGTGAACTTGGGCAAAGCAGCAAACTCAAACTGGACTTTATGTTGAGAATGCTGCATTGTCCTTGAGCAGCTCTGTTAGTTGTACAGATCTTCATTTTTTAAGATGACTTAAATGTTTCTAGGCAGGTGAAATCCTCCACATCCAGGATCTTGCTGGATATGAAGCCTGTTTTGGAAGTGGTTCAGGTAGAGCTGAAAAGAGGAAAAGAAAAGAGGAAACTGGTTGCTTTTACAATTTTCCAGTGACACATCTGAGTGGGACTTTGAAAGAGCTAAGCTCATACATTGCATTGGATAGGCAAAGAATTCCATTACATCGCTGTGATCTTGAAAAACAGTGACAGGGAGGTTCAGTGTTCACTGAGATACTGCCTTCTAAAGCCCCAGCATCCCTTGAGGGATCTTCACTAGTGTCTGTGTAATGTGTTGTGGCAGGACTTCATCTGATTCAGAGACACCATTAACATATTGGACTTCAGCTCACTTGTAAATGAAAGAAGCTCATTAGCTAAGTATTTGGCATAAGCTTAGTATTTGGCTGGAATAAAACAGATGCTGATACTCAATGATCACATAGTAGCCACAGCTGAACCAACATACTTTGCCCAATAGAAGGTGCTTTGGTCAAAGGTTTGCATGTGACTCAAAAGGGAATTGCAGAGGTTTATAGAGGTGAGTAATCACCATATCAAAGAAAACATGTCCAATAAAATGAATAATTGTTGTGACCTGAGAAGTAACATAGTCTCAGCCTCTCTTCATTGACTAATACAATTTGTAAGTATATTGTGAAGTGACACAGGTATTTCTGTTTACCTAGGGAACATAGCAGTCTGTTCTAAAAACCAAATCCTAAAAACCTACACATCAATATATAGCAGACTTTATGCCATGCAAGGGAACTAAACTCCTGCTTCTAAGAATGAATTATAATGTCACTTACATGGGTATAGCAGTAAATTTGCTGATGTGAATGAAATAACTGCTGTATAATTTGTGAAAGTAATAGGAGTATCATGCCCATGAAAGCTTCAGGAAAAAAAGCTTTGCTGTACACACAAACCATAATACAAGAGTGCTGTTTAGTACATTTTCATCCAAAGTTTTTATAAGGTTTTGAGCACCATAACTTACATTTGTTAAACATGGGGAAATTGAAATGCAGAGAGGTTAAATGATTTGCTCAAAGTCTCATACTACATTTGTGTCAGAGGTGAGGATAAAACCTAGTTCCCTTGTCTCTGAAACCCATGGCTTGGGAATATATACTCTAATTTAATTACATTTGAAAAACCAAAATGCATGATGAGTTTATGCATGAAAGTGGTTTTACCTAACAGAGAACACTCCAATCTTACATACACATAAATATGAAGATGTGTGAGTGAAATTTTGAGATTTTTATCTGTAAGTTCATTTCTTTTTATATAATTATATACATAATGATGTGTATAATAGAGAAACACACAATCCTGTGTTATATAGATACACACACATACTATACACTATATACTGTATACAAATATATATACTACTAGGACTTATTTTACATGTGGCAGTATAAAGTCTGCATTATTCTGAGCAAAGCTTGCTATCTTTAGATTTGTAGCTGAGCTGTCTTGTGACAACTATAGACAGCATACTTGGCCACTCTGCCTACAGGACAGATCTTGCAAGATTCCAGGGCATTGCTCTGCAATTCACTCCGAGAGAAATTAAAGGTGCACAGCAGCTTGCAACAGGCTCTCACTACCTTGTAATATCAAGTGCTAATATAGCACCATTGCTTTATTTCAGTAAGTTTGAATATAACCCATTTGTGTACATTTCCTTTGTTCTTATGCTGGATAGCTTAAGTGTGCAGAGTAACAGACTCAGTGTGATATCTGATATCACATTTGGGAGAGTTTGAGCTCTTTTTCTTTCTGTTGCCAAGTTCTTCCATGTATCTGTACTATAGTATGTGTTTATAATTACAACTCTGGTGCTGTCTCCTGCAAACCAGTTTCAGCACAACTGGAATTCATTGCCTCTCTGTTCTATTTGCTTTATTTCTTTCCTTGAAGCTAGAATCAAAGGCATATAGGACTTCTTCTGATAAGCTTGCTCCTAACTTCCAAGAAATATTAAGGAAAGAAAGAGGAGCAGAAACATCTTTTAGCTGATCCTCAGACTGCAGCAATGGACCTACGTAAACAATTGGAGAATACTGAGAGAAACTGGAATAAAGAGAAGATGGAACTGCTGGAGAGATTTGACAATGAAAGAAAGGAATGGGAATGCCAGTGGAAGGTCATGCAGATGAAGATAGAAGAGGTACTTACACTTATTGAGTGTTTACAGCCTGGTTAACATTTACATTATTGTGAAGTTTTTTTTGATTTTTCTCCTTGAATCATTAGCCTGTACATTGTTTGCTACTATGCACTTGTAGAGACTGAAGGTCAGCTACATAGTCTGGGCTGACTCAGCATTTGAGAAATTGCTTATTTTATACCCAAAGGCACAAAGGAAGGACTAGAGTGTCACTTCGAAGCATTGATCCCCCATCAAATTTGCCATGATATTGCTGGCAGTATATAATCTTGCCAGACAATCTGGGCACAAGCTGCAGTGTGCATTAAATGAGTGAGTTTTTAAAAAGTCAGGATACTTCTTCAGACAGATCTGTTTGAGGCTTAGTTGTGTGCACAGTTATTAACAGAATTCCAGTATGCACATTGTAACTTATAAATCTCCAGCTGTAAAGAACTGCATGCACCATGCCCACTGGAATAAACTCGGTGCTACTTTATTCCTTAACATCAACAGAAATGCCATGCATCGAGCAGTAAGTGGCACAGGATATGAGAGATTAATTCAGGCATGGACTTGCTATATTTACGAATGACATTTAGTAAAAAATGTCTATAATCAACAACATGCCAAAACCTAAACACAAATAGTATTAATACCCAGTAGCAAATGCTAAGCCTTTGTCACATCTACAGTGCTTCCTTCCTGAGACCTTTTTTTGTAATTATTTATTGTTCTTTTAAATCACAGCAGTCCTCGCAACAAAATCCTCCACCCACTTGTTAATGCACAGGTTAAGCTGCCTGGTGGCAATTTACCCAATGCATCTTCCACATTTTGTATTCTAATATGCACATGAAAATAATTTCTGCCAACACCATCTTGTAGCTGATCTATGTAGGAAAGAGACTTCTCACATGACAGGGAAATAATGAATGGAAAAAGAAAATAAAGCCAAATAAATCATAGCCATATCCATGATGTTTGTTTTTATGTATTTCCCCTTTAGCTTCTATTAGGTTTGAGAATGATATTCACCTCAACTTTCTGTTTGTATGTTGTGAAGTTGCTGGGCTTTGTTTAAGCAATCGCTTCATTTCACCAGAATGAGTGATATTCACTCGAAGATATTCCCAGCAGCAGGGATATGGAATTTGAAAGCATGGACAAGGCAAAACCAGAAGTGGGCACCCTTCAGTCAGTCAGCAGCCCCTACTGATCACCTCCTACTAATATCACAACTGTACTCCACTTAATAACCACCAAGTAACTGCTCAGTTGTCTTGCGTCTTCTTTTCCAGTCACCTCCTAATACTCACAGCTTTTTACTCTTTCCTTCCTGTAACCTTTTTGGCCTTTGTTCTTCTTATATCTTTGTCACTCTGGCTTGCCAGCAAATCAACTCCTTCCCTACACAAAACACCAAAATGTTGTGTTTTATATTATTCTACTTTAAAATAGTAGAATAAATCCATTTCTAAGCACATGGAGGAGGAGAAGATGATTAGGGTAGTAATCAATGGCTCAATGTCTAGTTGGCAGCTGGTATCAAGTGGAGAGCCCCAGGGGTCAATCCTGGGGACAGTTTTGTTCAATATCTTAATATCTTTATTAACCATCTCGAAGATGGGATGGTTTGCATCCTCAGCAAGTTCTCAGATGACACCAAGCTTGGTGGGTGTGTAGTAGATATGCTGGAGAGTAGGGCTAGGATTCAGAGTGACCTAGACAAATTGGAGGATTGGGCCAAATAAATCTCATGAGGTTTAATAAGGCCAAGTGCAAAGTCCTGCACTTCAGACAGAAGAATCCCATGCACTGACTGCTGCAGCCTGGGGACTGATTGGTTTCGCAGCAGGTCTGCAGAAAAGGACCTGGGGGGTTATAGTAGATAATAAGCTTGATATGAGTCAGCAGTGTGCTCGTTGCCAAGAGGCTAACAGCATACTGGGCTGTATTAGTAGGAACGTTGCCAGCACATTAAGGGAAGTAAGTTTTTTACTCTATTCTGTACTGGTGAGGCCACATCAGGTTTACAGTGTCCCGTTTTGGGCCCCCTGCCATAGAAAGGATGTGGACAAATTGGAAAGAGTCCAGAGGAGGGCAACAAAAATAGTGAGAAGGCTGGGGGACATGACTTATGAGAACAGACTGCAGGAACTGGGCGTATTTAGTTTAGAGAAGAGAAGACTGAGGGGGGATTTAATATCAGTCTTGAACTACCTGAAGAGGGTTCAAAAGAGGACGAAGCTAGACTGCTCTCAGTGGTAGCAGATAACAGAACAAGGAGCAACAGTCTTAAGTTGCAGCAAAGGAAGTTTAGGTTAGATATGAGGAAGAATGTTTTCAATATAAGGGCAGTAAAACATAGGAAGTGGTTGCCCAGAGAAGTGGTGGAATCTCCATCCTTGGAGGTTTTCAAGACATGGTTAGACAAAGCTTTGGCTGGGATGATCTAGTTGGGGATGGTCCTGTTTTGAGCCGGGGGTTGGACGAGATGACCTCCTGAGGTCCCTTCCAACCCTAATTTTCTATGATTTTATGGTAAAAAAGTTTCATGGGTATTTTATGTATCCATTGACATTTATGCTGTCATACACTTGCATGTGGTGTGTATATTGTGTGCATGTAAATCTCAGAGCACATTTATTTATATTTAGTTGAACCACCAAAAGTGAAATGACCTGTGGGTAATTTATATGACCATAAACTTATGAACCTACCACTAGCATTCCTGAACCTTGTTTTTATTTCAACAGAATTTGCTGTAGTACATTGATTTTCCCTGGAGGACTGCCATCAAGTGCTGACCCAGCCCACAAGTGTTTTATTTGTAAGATCAGCAGGCACACCATCCCATAGCTCAAAGCCAGAGATTCACAACAGAGCAAAAGATTTTGATAACTGTAATCACCCTTCTCCACATCTGCAATAATAGAACAGCCAGTTGGCCATACCACTCAGCATCCGCTACTATGAAATGTAGATGCGTAGTTCACTCCACAATGATTCTACTCAATCACAATGTTTTGAGCTTTGTAACACATGTTAAAACAGAATATAAATGTAGCCCTTCAACATACCAGGTTAAAACACTACTATCACTTAATAGTGGTTTTTATTGTATTTTCAGCTTTACCAGGAGGTAAAACTTAGGAGGGAGAACAATATGAATGCCCATGATAACAAGGCCATTCATAGCAAGATGCTGCAGCTGTCAGTATATTCTCCAGAACAGAATGACACAGCAGAACTGAACCATGAACACAAAGCAAATGACAGGATGGAAGGAGAGAGTTCACTCAGTAAAACAGGAGAAGAGTGGAAAGACACTAGAACCAAGAAGAAAAACAATGCTTTAGTAAGGGACAATCTGACCTTTGAGGACCTTGAGGAATCTGAAGTCTGTCTGAGCCTGAAAACTCCTAAGGATGCCAAGATTTCTACCAGTGATCTCAATGTAGTAAGTACAAACAGTAGTGTGTAGAGGCTGATATCTTTCCCTCCACTTGTACCCATCCAAAGTATATCTATCCCTTGCTTCTAATAGAGGAATAATATTGCAGCTGGGGAAAGCATCGTTTTGTTACTGATGAGTTTAATGACATTTAATAAATGCATAAATCACATGTCCTTTACCACCTGCAGGCATTTCTGTATCTTTCACTCCTACTTTCTTCTGCATAGGACTCTGACTTGTATATCAGGACTGTGTTTGAATAATTCTGGAGGTGTTGTTTAAAAATGTTTATGCTAAAACAACATCATTTGTATTTATAAAGGCTCTTAAAGAACTTGCTAAAGTCAGTGAAGAATTATGCAGCTATCAAGAGGAAATTCGAAAGAAGTCCAACCACAGAAGGTAAACCACATTTGGCTTCTTTAGATCAGTGGAAGGAAAGGAACAAAAAGTCCAACCTTGTTCCATTCAGAGTAAAAAGAATTTTACTATAGAATATACTTCTAGGTCCTAACTTCTCCAATTTCTCTTTATGCAGTATAAAAAATTAAATCAGAACAATGCTTCAGTCTTTTTTCCTTGCAAAAAATCCAGCTTTATCTACACAAAATATAAACTTGAATTGTACTTAGCTTTAACACAGCCTTGCAAGGGAACACAAAGGCATAAATATCCATATCTGCCTCCATCCCCTCCCACACTCCTTGCATTTGGCCATGTTAGGGTTTCATTGCTTTAAACACAAATCTTTGTACAGGTATTGGGGTTACTTCATGGGCAGAGTGCCAGTGGCACACCAGAAGAAACACAAAGGCAGGGAGTAGGAAGAACCATTGCTTTGTGATACTCTGCCCTGTTTCAGACACACAAGTTTTGGAGACTGCTGATCATTTAAGGGGAAAGTAAGCTGCAGCCTGAAAAGAACAGAAGCACAGTATCCCTCCTATGCACTACAAACAGAGGGCCTTTGGCCATGCACTGCTCTTTGCACAGGACTGTACATAATAAACAGAGATAGCCTGTATGTAAAATGCAGAGATTTTGCCTTAGCATGGTGGCCCTCTAAAAAGGATGCTTATCAGGGCACCATGGAAGAATTTTGCTTGAGTTCTTTGGTGATAGTGGGAAACACAGTCTGCCGTGGCATCTTACTTTACCTTCTTCCAAACAACTTATACTTTTTCCATATTAGGTGCCTGTGCCCGTTGTGCCAGGAGCTTGCTCAGGCTCAAGAAGCATGGAGGAGCCCTTTACAGTCTTTCTTCCTGGCATATCCCTATGTGACCTGTGGGACAAAGTGCAATTATTTTAGCATCCATGTCTATTAAGGAAATAGAGTCACAGAATGTGTAGAGTTGGTTAATGCATGAGGAAAATGTGGTTATTTAACAGAACCATGAGGACATGTTTGAATTGCTATAGTGGATTTTAAGAAATTTACACAAGCCAAGGGCTACATCGGGAGCTCTGCTAATTTAGGCAGACTTAGTCAGTCAAAATAAGAGGCCCCATTTTCCTTCCTATGAAAATAAAGCATGAGGAAAGGGGCAGAAGGGCAGGGATACACTGCACAAGCTTCCCTTTGCTGAGCTTCCTCCAGATCCTGTGCTGATTGGGTGGGAAGTCTTTCCTGAGTAAGTTATGTTATAGCAATGACTCCCTTCTCCAAGCTACCAGTCTTACAGTCCTTCCTCTGAGCACCTGTGCAGGGGAAAGTAGGAAGCTCTGCTGAGCTTCCCTGGGGAAATAGCCTCATCACTCATCCCTAAAAATGCTTCTCCTTTTATGCTTCTCCAGAATTAAGTCACTTTCTTTTCTGGGAGAATCTGAAGAAATGCAAAACACAGTAAGTATGCCTGAGAGGAACCATGTGTTCAGCAATGAACCTCAAATGGCTTCACTACCTTTTGAAACAAAGGAACAAAATAACAGGAAGAATCTGATGAGCTCCAACAGGAGTGTGAGCTCCAGTAGTACTCTTACTGGCAGTGGAGGAATAGACTTCATGCCCTGTCAAAGGAAAGAAGCCCCACCTGTCCCTCCACGAAGCACTTCTCGGCATCTGACCAACTCGCTCTCTGTAATTGTACAAGTTTCCGAAGTACCAAAAAAAGATTCAGGCAAAAGAAGTAACGGGAGGCTTCAGGAGTGTAAGAGTGAAAAAAACATTAAGACTTGTGCAAAACAGAATGACACTCCAGGGGCATGTGTGGATGAAGGAAAGTCTGTGAAAGGCCCCACACTGGTGACTGCTTCAGTAGATGTAGCCAATAAAGAGACAGTCTCTGATTGCAATCGACTGATAAGCTTTTGTCACAAGACGTGGGGATGTGATGTGGGCAAGCTTGGAAAAAGCACTAAGAATGGGTCTTCCCCATTGTCAGCCCAGAAAAGCTGTTCAGATAGCAATGTGGTGCCAAGTGAGAAAACACACCAGAGATACCATCCTACACCTCAACATGGTCTGCAGCACAGTAGTGACTTTTATGCTCCTACAACACTGCACAATGACCATGTAGGAAACTCTGGATATACTCTTGATAAGACCCAAAGAAATGAGACATTGGCAGCAAAGATTGATGAGTTTAATAGGACCGTATTTCATACAGATAAATGCAACATTTCTTTTCAGGAAAATACAAAGCTTCAAGCACTATCGTCAGAAAATCAGAAACCTGGTAGCCCACAGTGTGATTCTGTTGTTAACAGAACAGAAACTGTAAATCCAGCTTGTGACTCAAATTCCAGGCTCACCACAGCAAAGGAGAAGGAATCCTTCAATCCCAACAAAACAGCCAAAACAACAGGGCGAGAGAAGCAAATAAATGGACTTCCAAGCAACAGTGGCTATCGACACATGTTTCATGAGCATGACTGGAGGCCAAGTAATTTATCTGGTCGTCCTCGTTCAGCTGACTCAAGGTCAAACTATGGTGTTGTTGAAAAGCTTTTGAAAAACTATGAAAAATCAACAGTGACTTCTCTGTGTGAGACAAAAGCCTGCAAAGATAAGTGGACACAGTCAGATTCTGAGTGTACAGATCGGGGATTAAACCAGTATTTAGAAACACTCCAGACAGAGCAAGGAAAGCAAGAGCTTCAGAAGAATTCATCCAGGCATGTTGGACAGCAGATCAAACAAGGGAAAGAGAGACAGAAATTACCAGAGGTAATATCTTATAAGGCTGACAAAAGTAAATTAACTTAATTTTCAAACAAACCTCAAACATTTGCCAGGGACAGACCAAAATGATATTTGATGTATTTGTGAAAAATAAGACACTTTGGGCTGCTTCCTGATCTTTTTTCACATGGGTAAATCATCAGCAGCTTCACTGAAGTATAAGTAAGACCCCAGTAAAGTCCTGTGTGCTATATTTAGATCATAGAATCATAGAAGTAGGGTCGGAAGGGACCTTGTAGATCTTCAAGTCTGACCCCCTACCCAGGTGGGAGAAAAGACTGGACTCAAATGAGTCCAGCAAGGTAGTCATCAAGCCTCTTCTTAAAGACCCCCAGGGCAGGAGCCAGCACCACTTCCCTTGGAAGTTGGTTCCAGCTCCTAGCCACCCTAACTGTGAAGCAGTTCTTGCGGATGTCTAATCTAAATCTACTCTCTAATAACTTGTGTCCATTGTTCCTTGTCATGCCAGGGGGCGCTAGGGGAAACAGTGTCTCCCCTAAACCCTTCTGGTCCCCCCTAGTGACTTTATAGATAGTCACCAGGTTCCCCCTCAGCCTTCTCTTGTGAAGGCTGAACAGGTTTAGGTCCCGCAGTCTTTCAATGTAGGGTCTGCCCTGTAGCCCCCGGATCAGATCTCTGTGGATGTGTCTACGCATGCAATTAATTTGAAGTAGGCTTACTGCTCAGTAAAAATACTGTGCAGTATGCCTACTGGGGAGCACATCTACACATGCTCCCAATGGAAGTAGCCAGGAGAGGGCTGCTCCTACCCTGCTCTGCTCCCCTACAGCAGCCATGGAGAGCTCTAGGCTCCCCCTGGGTGCTAGCCCAGGGGCTGGCGGGGATCACAGGAACAAAAGACAGCTGTCTCCTGGCCTGTACACATCGGGAGCCCCCAGCTGGGCAGGGAATCCCTGCTCAGCTTGGGGTGGCTAGGAGCTGTTCTACCAGTGGGTGGGGAACCTCTGCCCAGCTGGGGGCTTGCTGCTACCTGCCCCACAGGCAGATCAAGGCAGGGGCTGGGACCTGCCTCTCCCCCACATCTCTTTCCAAACCCCATGCCCTGATTGCCTGATTGGGGCATGGAGCTGGGCAAGAGCTGTGGGATTGGGACCTGGCCCAGACCAGGGCAGTTCATGACCAGCTTCAGACTGTGCAGGAAAGTCTGTACTTGCAGTCTGGCTGAAACCTGCCCTGAAATGGGACAGTTCCCAGCCAGCTCTGGGCTGCATATACAGACTTCCCTGTGCAGCCTGGGGCTGGTGGAGAACTGTCCCAGTCTGAGGCAGGTCCCAGCTACCTCCAGGCGTGGTGGGGAACTCTCCCCATACAGGGAGCTCCTGGACCCAGCTCCAAATCAGCTTCACAATCTTCTTGCCCCTGAGAGATGCCTGTTGCCAAAGTGAACTCAGAACCTGTCCCAGCCGCAGGCAGCTCCTGGGGGCAGGGAGCAGTCTCCTAGCCTCCACTCTGATCACAGAGCCAGAGCCAGGAGCTGTCTGCTGTTGGGGCAGGGAGACATTATCCCTGCCAGGCTCTGAGCTCAGAGTCCACTCCAGCATCAGGCAGCTCCCAGGGGCAGATTTGCTCCCAGTCAGCCATTTACACGTGTTACTGCACAGTAACTTCTCCACAGTTAATTTGCTACCTGCACTTGCCTGGGCATAGTCATGTAAGATTAGCATGGGTATAACTTACTTCAGAATCTGGTACATTTCTTTCCTTATATGACTAGTACTTGACAAACCTATTCAAAGGGATTTAACATGCTCTGTTGTGGCAAAGCCTGTGAGAGTTAGAACATCATTCTTCAGGGAGATATTTCTCCCTGGGCCATGAATCATATGAAGCTGCCATTGGTAGGAAAGGATTTGGCTTCTTTAAGTTTCAAAATTGGTGAAGCATTTTATCATGCGTTCTTCAAATCTAAATCTTTTCAGCATTGATTCAAAAGAAGGAGAGATGGGAGGGTAGACACATTTTATATCTGGTTATATTTTACAGGCAAAATATAGAATTTTTGTCCTTTTCTCAAATTCTGAAACAAAATAAACGGAAACAAAACAGATGTTTTAAGGAAAAAGTATTTGAAGTTGCAGGTGCTGCCAGTGACTGCTATCTTCTCAGGCAACCTATTTATTAGAACACCACAAAGCATACCTTATGTAGCTTCAAGTACCTCACAAACTACAGCTTAACTCATTTAAAGCTCAGCAACTCTATGGAAGAAAAAACCATAACGGGTGCATCGTCATTTGAGGTACTGCCAACCTCACATGACACGTGTGCACCCCTAATATGCAGCACAACCTAGATTTTTTTTTTCACACTGGGAGATCCCAGTGTCAAAAAAAAAATGCTGCTAAAAACAGGGTGTGGCGTATGCGGCAGCACCGTGCACTGCCAGAAACCCAAGCCTGGCCAGCCAGAGTCATACTCTGGCTGCTGGCCAGGCTCCAAGTGGCTGGCTTGGCACTCTGCTGCCCTGGGAGGCACCCAGGACCTCAGGTAAGGCTTCTGGGGCCACCATGGGTGCTGGCCCCAGCCTCCCCTACCCCATCCAGGTCTCTTGTCCCACTGCCGTTTGTCCCAAACAAAAAGCACATCCTTGCACACACACACTTGTGGGGATGTGCCCAAAGTTCAGGTGGTATAATTCTAAATGGCACAACACTGTTGATACTAGTGGAGCTAAAATTGAATTAAACAGTTGAGAATCTGACTAGAGATTGCTTTCTGTGTGCTTTTGCATCAGTTTTGTCATAGTACATAATCATATTTAGTAGAAGCAACTTTTTTTACCATAGTGACAAAAAGCTGAAACACCTTTTTTCCTTTATCATTTTTTTTAACACTGTGAAAATCTGATGGGAAAATGAATTTTCAGCAGGAAGACCCTAAGCAAAAACATTGAGCCAGATAATGCTTTTTTAAATATTGATTTAAATCTAGAATAATTCTCCTAAGGTAAGAGGCCTGATTCTCCACTGCCTGATTGTTACTTAGCTCGACATCAAATGTCTATAAATGCTAATTACACAGGAAGTATTTCAAATCCATCTTCTCTCACACTGTGAAGAGTTAAATAATTCTACATGGCACATGGTGCATGAACTGAAAACCAGGCCAAATGCTCCAAATTTACAGCAGATTTGCTCCTGAAAAACAGATCTAAATTGCCTTTTCTGTATCTGTGAAGCTCTCAAAGCAGCTATAGCACTGTGTTCCTAATTAGTCATCATTAATAACATATGAAGTACATCAACATGTCACATTAATGGAAACACAATGCTGTTTAATGAAACCTGATTACTGCAAGGAGATTCATCAAAAGATCCCTGAAAGGTATGTGAAATCATGCTTTGGTGTATGGTTGCAGTTTGGGTTACATTGATAGCACGGCATTAAAAAAAGTGTATCCAAAAAATAGAAAGGAAGCTTCAGTGTTAATGAATTCACGGTTTGCATGAGTTAGAAGTTTCTTACATTCATTTTGTCTCAAATTTGTCTCCATATATCTCAGACTGTAACTGATGTGAAAACTCCTATAGATAGAAGTGTTTGTTCTTTTACATCCTATACACCGCTATACATATACATCCTCAATTCCTTTTAACAGACCAAGGCCACCTATTCTGAGATCACCTAGTGTATGTTACATTATTCCTTTACATTCCATGAAATACTTGTATATCATAGCTTGTTAAGGCAAGAAGTTTCATTTGTGTTCTAGATATCTGTGCCAGCTAAATATTCATCTGGAAAAGGCTTCTCTCGGCCAGCTCGACCAGCAAACAGGCGCTTACCTTCTCGATGGGCGTCCAGATCACCATCAGCACCACCTGCTGTGAGAAGGACTGCATACAATTATTCTGTCTCACTTCGGTTAGAGAACTCAGTAGTCTGAACTCAAGGATGAATTAAGTGGTGACATGAAAGCTCCATGCCTCATTATAGCTGTGTGTTTTGTATTTGTTATAGCAACCAGTTCTACACTGTTGTACATTGTCCAAAAGTAACCCTGTCACTTGACTTGACGGACAAAGCATTTGGAATCTTAGATCATCATCACAGTCTTCAGTGTTTTTATTGATGAAATAACTATGACCCCAGTTTTCTTCTGTTTTTCTTCTAGGGCATGATGAATTTCTTTTGAATGACATCCTTCTTGTTTTGCCAATATATTTGAGTTGACACAATGTATAGTGCTGTATATTCTGACTTTTCTGCAAACAGCAGAATGTAAAGCTGTATGCATGATCATGTGTTTGTAGGTGCATGTGTTGGAATAGGAAGTAAACAGGTCTGTATTTAGAAGAGACAGACTATGTGCTAGTGTTGACATTGACATTACAACATATATGCCTATATATACTTTGTGTTTATTTTCAAAGTTTGAAAATATACAGTCCTGACAACACATATTTTGTATATCTTTTACATAGGTTCACAGGCATCGCGTTTGATGTACCAAACTAGATATGCATTTTTGTGACTATAACTGCAAGAAAACGCCTTGTACAATATGTTTCAGAAACAGACTAGCTCAGTGGATTCTTCAGTCAAGCTTGATAACTTTCTTGCTCAGTTTTCTAACCCTTACTACGTTAGGTCAATATAGCTGGAAATAGTTTTTCTGAATTAAAATGTTACATGATTTGTACGACATTAACCTTTTCAACACCCCAGACACTCCTGAAACAGTGAGCTACCCTACTTGCTTACATGTGCCATTTAATTTAGCGTCCTGCAGACTGTAGAGATTGAACTTTGGTAATTTCATTTAGTGTAGCATACAATTTATGGAGGGAAGAAAAGGGTGGCTCATGCTCATTTCTTTCAAACTTTTTTCTTTTTATTTCTATATTTAAAGTTTGGCCAAGGCAGAGAAAATTTAGTGTGTTTATTTTTAGTAAAGGCAGGAAAACAAGGAACATTGTGATTACCAAATGCTGTAGTTATATTCTTTCTTACTCTGCTACTAGACTTAAATGTATAAGTCAACTGCTAACTTACTGCTCCTGTGAATGATATAAGTGGCAGTCAGTTATGAAGTTTACTTGCATTCTGGCAACCACTTACATGCAGTACATAAATATTACATCAGGAGCTGAAGGAGATGTGATCACTGTGGTGCCAGAAATCCTAGACTGATGGCATTAGAAGTATGTTTTTGCCATCATTTGTCAGTATTATTGGCTGTCAGAATGCTGCGTGTGTAGCCTGGCTTATTCCCTCCTACCAACTGAATGAAATATCAACACTACTCAGCACTCTTCTTCAATGCTTTCGTTTCTGAATTTTTTGTACCCATGCTAAGTGATTTGCAGGAGGTATAGCATAGCAGCACTGTCCTTGAATAACAAGCACAGTTTCTAAGGAACAAAAAGATGCTTCTTCCACATCTGACAAATCTCATTTAGCATTGCTTTCAGAGAATTGCTTTCGAATGACCTCCTCCTTGATTTGCCAGTATTTTGAATGGAGCATCAGATCAGATCTCTACCTTTAGCTACGAACGTGGTATTTTGGGCTACTTAGACTTCAGACCATACTCCTGCATGCAATTCACTTTGCCCTTCTGAACATGTTCAAGAGTGGCTGCAGCCACTTGTGTGGTGTTGTAATCCACCAGGGAAGTCACATAACTTTGCATAAGCCCCTGAAGTGTAAGTCACAGACTAGTGATTGCCTGATAGCAGAGGTGGAAGAGGAAGATGACCCTCCCATCTTTCGGCCTCAAAGCCTAAAGATAACCCTGTAAGTGCCATGTATGTGTCCAAAGGTGAGCCAGATGTGGGCTAAGTATCTTGCACTTTTTTTCCCCTTCCTCTGAAGCAATGCAGTACACATATGGGAATTTCAAGGAAAATCCCACAGTCCATTAAAACTTCACCTTTTCCTACATACCTTTAACAGGATTTCAGAGAGACTATAGACTTTTGGTAACATATTGCTGCAATTGTCCATATGGTACCATGGGGAACATGAATGGGCTTATCCTGGTAGTGATTTACAGTCCTCTTGGCACATGAAGATCCAAAATATACAGGCTGTCATTTCTCAAAAGGATTTTACCTTTCAATCCTTCTGCACAGCTGGGTATTTTAAGCCTGAGAAAACAAGAGGCCAGGGCATGTTCTGTAGCACTGCAGGCCAGGCAGTGGAAACAGTAGTTTCCTGGACACTAAGAGTTATCAGGAGAAGACATTCTAGCCATAAAGCTAGTTTTCCATCCACAAGGAGGCTGCCTATGTGGCAAAAGCTGTGCTCAGAGTACTGGTATAGCCTTGCTGATCTGTTATATGACAAAAAGGAAGGAAACATCATAACAATATTTAAATACTGCAGCCATATACCTCTTTCAGCAAACTTTACCTAGAGGTTGGTGAGTAGGACTTATGGTGACTGTATTGGAGGACAAAATACCTTGCAGCCAAATCACACAGAAAATGCATGGGGGCAGAATAATAATACGTATGAATAAATAAAAAAAGGCTAAGAGACCTATAAACTATTCCTATTTGTCCTAATTCTAGTTTGGGCTTCTGTTAATTCCCTACAGCTACAACTTTCCGGATGCTTTAGAAGAAAGCATTGAATCTAATTGTGCAAGTCCCCAAAGTATCTTTGCAAATTCACCTTTAACATGCCTCTGTGGTGCTAAAGCTGAAGATAAGGTGAGTTTGTATAAGAAAGTTCTGTACACTCAGATTTCTAATCTAGCAGGTTATGCTCCTCAAGTTCCCTTCAGGTTGAGATCAAGCAATTTAAATGAAGTTTCCATATTACTTTGAACAATAAGTGTGCGCTTTTGTTTGAAACAAACAGCATAGATGATCAGTTTCCCCTTTTACAAGCCAGTTAGGATATTTCTTCAGTTTAATTAATTTTTCTCCCACTTGCAATCTACATCAGTTTGTTGAATAACCTAGAAAGGAACCAAATCCTACACCATGCCCTCACATATGTAACTTTAGTTGAAAGAAGGTTATGTAGATAAACTAACAGGTCAAGGGTAAGTCTTCTTTGTCAAGATCTTGTACATCCCTTTGGTGCATATACCTTAATTTTGACATTTAGATACCACAATGATTTTGTGCTATATTTACATACCTAGCTGGATATATTAATTTTAGAACATATTTTAGAGATGCCTTCTTTGTAGCTGTAACCACTGTAGTGATATCCACAGTTCAGCAGCCCTCTTCAGTAACCTTAATGATATGGTGTACAATATTATTTGAAAAGGCGTTTTAGTTTGCTTCCACTTCTCCCAGTTTAGCTGTAGAGAAGACTGGTGGGGTGTGGGGACAGGGTGGATGTGGGGTGGGAGAAGATATTCCCCAGCAAAGAACTATATGTCACCTGAGCGGGGCATCATCTCCATTGCTCTTTTGTGAGCCTTTTTCTCAAAATGACTAATGTTATTTTTCCATGTGTTGGTTAAAGTCTGAAGGTATACTTGTGTTCTCTTGCTGAGGATTCTTGAACTGTTGTGAGAGTCTCCATACTGCTTGAATTGAGGGCACTGGCTTGTTTATTTGTCTCAGAAATAAATCCAGAGGATTTTCAACATCGTAAAAGCCTAAGATAGCTAATAAATAAATGACAACAGGAAAGGAATACTTTAAATTTCATTCCCTCAAACACAGAGGAGTCAAGCACTCCCTAAGTACTGAAAAACATGTGTCTATCTCTACAAATCAGCTGCCTCTATTCCTGGATAGTTAGTTCCTAAAGGGAGGGTATATCTCTGCTACCGAGTGCAAAGTCATATTCTATCTCCATCTGATTTTATTATGGACATAAAACACACAGGAACAAGCCTGAAGCCTTGTGTATGCATAAAAGTTGCACAAATTTTCCTGCATGAATTTCGAAATCAATTGCGTTAAATTAGGGCAAAATCAATTTGTAGACCAGGCCTTAGAAAGGGAGACTATCCTTGACCAACCACTTTGGCTGAGAGACAGAAGCCTCCAACAGGGAGAGAAAAATCTCTTCCAAAGAAATCTTCACATATCCTCCCTCTTCCTTTAACTTGTGATAGATTTCCAGCAGATGGTTTATCACTGCTGTGTTTGTGATAGTCTTCATATAAAGAGTACATTTTAAATGACACAAAAGGGATGAAACCTGTACTTTGTCAGTTGTTTGTTGGCAGCAGAATTAACTGTGTCCACTGTGCATGCTGTAGGAGGGTCATTATAATTACTGTTTGTCCGCTATAATTGCCAGGTAGTGTAATATAATTTGCTAGTGCTCTTCTGAGAACTGTTCTCTTTTTATTATCCTTTCATTTTGTTAAGTATGTACACAATTGTCAGTTTAAGAATATGTTTCTGTAAATAGGGATCTTGATTCCAAACAGCTTCAGTATCACTTTTACCAAGTTCCACAGCATACAAGCAGGCAGGTCAGTTCCATCCCATATTTCATTTATGAACCAACCCAAGATTTCCTAGCATGAAAAAACGAATGCAATTTTCTCAGTGTTTCTATGCAAATAATTTATTTGGCATTGAGGCCTGTAATATACAATTCTACCTAATATACTGTCAATATTCTCTACAGGAATAATCTGTAATATTCTTTTTGTGTACTCGCTCTTTAAAATGAAAGGTGGAAGACATTTATTTTCCTCTGCTAAAATTAAGAAATGTTTTGCATCTGTCCTTTTCTACAAGTTCTTGATTCCCAGTGGATGTATATTTTCCATGTAGGCCCTTGCCTTTGGTCTGTATGCATATGCCATACCGTAGGATTTTCTCTTTGTACTGCAGTCAAAATACATCTTGTTCTTAAGCCTCTTGAAACAACTGGTGCCATCAACAGCTATATTAGATCTTGTTTTATTGTTTTGCATTACTAGAAATGAACTTTCTTCATCAACTGTTAATGTCATATACGATATAAAACTTGTTACTCTCATACTTTGAAACGATAATCTGTCTGTTTCTGAGGTTTACTTTCTCTCCTCTTTCCTCCTTTACAAGCTTACCTGCATTAGCAGAAATGTGTTCCTAATGTATATGGTTCACTCAGTAGATAGGTGGCAAGGGACTTTCTCACTTACAGTGCTTTGATATCATGTTACTTAAAACAGTATTGTACTGGAATTTCCATGGAGAAAGACAAGCTGAACAATATGACCAAAATCAAAATGTACAAATAAAAATCAGAGAATAGAGGAACTAATATCAAGATGCTACGCAGTGGGTGCATCTACAGATGTGCCCCACTATGCAGTTGGTACTGCGCAGTCATTTAGTACTTGCTGTAAGAAGTCATTTAGTACTTGCTGTACCTGCTAGTACTGTGCAGTCCTGATGGCATATGGATTGTTTCCGACCCTACCATGCAGTAGCCATGCGCTTGTTGCCACTGTGCAGTAGCACTGGCATCACAGTGCCTGCCAGTGCTACATAGCTATAGTGATAAGCTACATTGCCATAGCTCATCTCATGCAGATGATGCTCACTACGAGCATCTCATGTAGACCCATTGGGTGCATCTACACATTCATTAATGCACAGTACAGGTTTCCCTTGCTTTATGTGGGTTCTGTATGTGTGAATTCACTCTTATGCGATGACCCTTTTTATACCAAAAATTTGTTATATGCAGGGTAAATTCATTCTTATACAATCGGTGTGGCTGAAGCCCACAGTCAGCTGCTTTTTTCAGTGCACTGTGGGATCGATTCACACCAAAATATAATCACTTGTGTGGATAGGTGCCCCATACTCATTATCTGCGACACGTGTTTCTGTAGTTGCCATCCCGATTATGATAGTGCCCTGTGCTTGTGTGTAGTTTCTGCTGTTGGTGAGTACCAAAATTGTCTTG
>NW_017728918.1:102876419-102889861 GCF_001723895.1 Crocodylus porosus | reverse complement strand
AAAGACTCTTTTATACTGTATAAGTGGTCATGTGAAATGTCCAGTAGTATGTTTTTTCTTCCATGGATACCTCTTTTAGACCCCAAATTGCAGTTTTACTTCTTCATTGCAGCACATTGTTGCGTAAGTAAATACAAAATGATCAATGCTCATATTTTCAAAATGAACATTGACAATGTAAGAATAGGCATTTTGTTCTGCATGTAGATTATAAATCCTTTCAGTGACATCCTTGTTTTACCAGAACTCCATTTTCATCCACAGGGAACACAGCACTGCACAGGAAAGAGTCTTTTAGTACCACAAAGTGCAGGCATTCCTGTAAGGTGTCAAGTGATGACGATTTTGCTCCACTATGCTAAGGATTGGAATATTGGTCATGGTGGTTAGTGAGGGAGGAGAGGCTTCAGTGCTTTTGGCTTCATGCCAAATCTATGCTACGCTCTCCTACATGGGGACATCGTTGCAATGCCTGAGCTTTGTTCTAAGAAAGACTTTTTCCCTGGTAGTTTTCTTTGAGACAACAGCCACCATAAAGTGGCTAAGAAGTAGCAGGAGTTGTCATGGGATAAGGTTGGTTAACTGTTTAGAGGGTATTTGATTTGCTTTTTCCTACTCAAGAATGAGGCAGTATGGCTTCTTCAAGGCACTCCTTTTAAGTGGCTCATGATGCTTCTCAAGATAGCACAAATGCTACCTTGTACTTATTCTCTCATGAAGCAGTTGGAGTCACCAGGGGAGTTACAGCAAGAATAGTTATGTTAAGATTTTTCTTATGAAACCGAAATGATAGTAAATATACGTAGGCCTGAATCAATGCCCAGCAAGGGATTTCAGTTACTCTTTCAGCAAGTACTATCATACTTAATTGTTTGCAGAGAGACCAGGAAATGAACTTAGAGAAATAATCACATTCAAGTGGCAGGATCTGTTATGATGAGATCTGTTATTATTATTATTTGAAGTAGCAAATTTGGATCACATATGTGTTATTTTGTATTAAATTCTATGCTAGCTGCTAGGCAAAAGTGAATGAGAAGAAAATGTGCAACTGTAATACAAAGGTTTCCAGGTTTTTTCATGATTTTTCCCACCAGCTAGCTATGAACTGCTGTGTTTTTATTTAGTTCAGGTGACAAAAGTTTGTTTTTGGCAGTAAAGGTGCCTGGGGTTGGATTCATGCTGATGGCTTATTTGTACATACACAGCCAGGACTCATTACAAAATGGGACCTGAGACAGGACATAAACATCTGAGCATCCCAGATAAAATTGTCTAGTGGAGGAAAATACAAAATGCACTTATCCAATGCATGGGATTGTGTCTTCCTTAGTGTTCGGCCTTAGTAATGACATAGACAGCTGTTTCGTCAGCACTGATGGTGGGGGAGGCCTCTAACTCAACAGGTTGCCCTGTGTTTCTGGTACGTAAGTCTTCACATTTGATCCTTGCAGACATCTGGCAGTGTCTCTATGTATTGGACCATGGGTTCATTGCATCATCATTTAACAATGCATTTAAGGAAAAGTTCCCTTCATTGAAGCAATTACCACAGTTGGAATCAGCTAAACCAGATTTGTAGCAGGAAAGGATTTTCAATAAAAACCTCTGATCTCTTTTATTTGTCTGATATACATTCTGCAAATAGTGGGCATGGTACTAATACAGAAGACGATGCAGAGCCACTAGTTCTACTTCTACCAGCATGCCATTCTCCCAAAAGGTCACGAGCCTTAGTGTTAAAAGAGACTGAAATGGTGCAGAATTCAGGAAAATAATAGAAAACTGAAGATCAAAGCCCCAATACACGCATACCAATGGGAGGACTTTTTTGTCCCCTGTATCCAATTATTTTTTCAAATTCAGTCTGAGCTAGATTGGTAATCCCTTACTTTTGCTGGTGAGATATGCTATAAATGGTTCCTCTAAAGTCAATAAGATTACTCATGTGAGTAACTATCAGTGAAAGTAAAGGATTCACAACCTGGCCCTTTAAAATTTCCAATGTCCTGTCTATTTGCTGTGGCCTAGATGTACATTTGCAGTGCTGAATGGGACACCAGTTAGCACCTCTCTCCATAAAAAGTCCATTATATCTGATAAAGCTACTCATGGTGCAAGATACCATGGTGCATTTATGCAAGTATCACAATCAAGCCCCATTTAGTACAGACATATGATCTATTATGTGTCTATATTTACAAATAAACCAGTTCTTCTTAAAGAAGGCTAAAAGTACTAGCTCTGACCCTGGTTTTGCCTCCTGTGGGGGAAAAAAAACTTAGGGAGATAAGACTCAGAAATTTGCATGTGTAGACACTGCAGAGTCTATGCGATGTCATTCCATCATGGGTCCAGAGTACAGGTTGACTTCCCCTTCAGTATCCCAGTGCAACCAGAATAGGACTACTCATGTGAGTAACTGGCATGATTTCTTTAGAAGCTGTGCTTCCTCCTCCTGCCACCAGAGGTCAGAAATCTCAGAGGCATTTTGTGGAGCTTAAATACTGAGAGGAATGAGGTCAGCAAGGGAATGAGCTTAAAGCGATCAGCTGGATCAACTTCTCCACCTGGCCCTGCCCTTCCTCTTCTCCATTGCCTCACCCACCCCAAGCACTCAAACTCTAGAATGCAAGGTATCTTCTGTGTCCAAGGGAATGCTGCTGGTTAAGGTCTTCTCCCCAGTATTAAGCACTTACTGGCCTGTTGCGGGCTGATAGTTGCATGCTTGTTACTGCTTTTTCATCTTAAACAAGAGGAGATTATTTTCTCTTTTATGTACAGGGATCACCGCACCCGCCACTGAAATACAAGCACCGTTTGGATGGAGTTCTGCAGCTTTAGCACACAGCACAACTTCATGACAGCCTAGCACAAGTGGGAAGAGTTCCTTATTCAGTCGAAAGCTAAGCTATGTGCACAGTGCAGCAAGCCAAGCTGGGCAGTAAGTATAGTAGAGGAGAAGGGAACCATTTAAAACCCCATAACAGATTGATCAAGACTTTTCTAACAAAACTTTTTCTTTAAGCTTTTCTTTGAAAAACAAACAAGATTTTTTACATTCCTTTTTTTTTCATGTGGAAAATGGGTAATGAAAGTAATTTGAAATAGTTGGAAACTAAGAATAGCAGTGGTCTCATGATTAGGAAAAATCATCTTGGTCGCCAGGCCTCCTATTAACAGCTAAAAGCCAAATAGTTTTTTTTTTTCTCTCCTAGGAGATGCCATTCAACATTAGCACATCCTTTTTATTTTTGTCTAGACTGCTTGGTTTAATAGGAGACATGCACTGAAGTAAGCCCCAGAGAAGCTGTCTGATGTAATGCTGGAGGCAGCACATGATGTTCTGTGATATATAAGAAAAGAATAGTTTAGTATTTCAGTGTGCTTTCTCTCCATACTGCCACACACACACACCCACACCCACACTCATACTCACACTCACACTCACACTATATGTTCTATTGTTTCCCTTATTTTTATCTTTTATGTGGAAATTCTAAGTCAAGTCAGAATGTTATAAGAAGGGTAAGTCCTGTAAGTAACAACCTGTGCTGAGCTTTAGGGAGCCTTTTGTACTGACCCATTAACTGCCTGCCAAGGGGTTTTACGGAGATCTGTTTATGCAGAACTCAGTGCCACATAGAGGCCTTACTTCTTAACAACAGCTCACAAATCCAGGTATCTTGCAAGCACCTTTTTAGAATGCTTCTGAAATTCTCTGTTGCACTTATAGCCAGGATTGCCCTTTGACAAGCATTATGTGGGCTTCTGTTGCTTTCACTGACAACTTATCCCAGAATAAAAATGATAGCTCTTGATTTCAGTACAGCCTAACATGTGACTAAAATCTGTTTAATCAAATCAAAGATCATGTGAATGGGAGGAAGTTCATTGACTCCAGAGGGTCAACCCCTCCAGTTATCCACAGTACATGTATTGCACTGGCAACTATAGTGCTGTGTTCTCTCCAGTTGCTGACACATGAGTATATCTCCGTTAGATCCCTGTGAAACGCTGTTAATGTGTTTCACAATGGGTCAGACAATATACTTCATTGGTGCCATTTTGATTATTTGCACCTGCTCCTAGCTTGACTTTTGCTTTGATTTTGAAGACAAACAGGTCATTTGGAGACAGATTTAAATGCTTCCAAATCCGGGTGAGTGGATGCAGAGTTTTGATTCACTTTGTTATGTAAACAGGATCCAGCTGTAAAGCTTAGCTCCACATTTGGATCAGTTTGGAAGGAAAGGAGTACTTAATTCCAGGGCTGCAGTTAGGTCCCTCTTTAATTCTGTCATTTTTTAAGCAAAGAGTGTGTTTGAATCAACCTAAAATCTCAAAGCAAGCCTCCAGTCAAGCTGCCAAGTGTGTCCTGGCTTCCCTGGCTGAAGCTGACCTTTATATAATTTTGAAGTGAAGCCAAGAATTGGACACCTTTTAACGAATATTATCAGGGTTTAGAGCTTGTAAAGAAACTTGAAGCATTTTGACTGGTGCAGGGTTCTCTGCAAACGTTTCACATCCTCCTAACCTACAAGGCCTAACTCATGAAGTCAATGTGCTTGCAGGTTTGTGCCTGATAGCTAAAGTTGAAGAAGAAGTTGCAGTATTCTGGACAAGCTCCACCCACATGCTAAGCATTTCTGCCAAATTAGTGAAAGAGCTAACACTTGCACTGGCAGTGTTAGGCTTCAAAATAAACATTATGATGAATGGGAAATATAAAGAAAAGGTATTCATGGAATTACTCTCTAGTCATTACTAAATTCCCAGCACTGCACCAAGTTCTTGTGTAGAAAGAAGAATGTATTAATCTATATTGAAATGTGCTCTGTAGCACTCAAGGCATGGAGATTTTCCATTGGTTCCTGGCATCTAGTTAGGCTATGTGACATAATCCACTAGTTTCCGGAAGCCTTTTTACCTGGAAAGGATACATGGACAGTCCACTGTTTAATTGATTTAACATTGATTGAAAAGGGATAGTAGATTTTTCATTAGCTTAACTATTACAGTGACACTGCTAAAATGCAACCTCACCTCTGCTCTTGCTGAATTTCTTTCTGTATGTAATAGGTAACTGGCAGCAAAAAAAGAAAAATGTTGTTCATGACATAATCTGCTGTTGACTAATTGGATATAACAGAAAGGCTAGCTGCAGCAGGAATGAAAAAAGGAAATACCATTCCTGAATTCCTTAGTTTTATGGCAGAAATACATAAGGCTTGGTCTTCATTTTCTTTGGATTTAATATAGCTTAAAAACATACTGTTCATTGCTTTCTGTTGGATGAATATAAGCAGGACATTCTTCCCTTTCCATAATTTTTTTGACAGGTGCTGGACTGCAATGTTATTTTCTGTTGTCACATAAGAAGGATTTCTAATACCTAGACTTTGTTTTGAAGATGGAATAAATTACAGTGATCAATGGAGAAGTTATAAACCTAAAAACAGAAAAGACCGCAGGATCATTGAGTCAACCTCCCTGCATCAACAGGCCATGGTTCTCAGAAAAGAAACTCTATCAGATAGTAAATCATTGCACTATGCACTGACACAAGGTTTTTCATGAGACCTTTCATGAGGTAGCTCATCTCCACACCCCTTTGAAGCAGGTCTTAGCCCTGATGCTCCCACTTCTCAGCTGAAGGGAAATGAGGCACAGAGGGAACAAAGCGGATTCTCAGCACACTACTAAGAGAGTAGGATGCTAATCACCATGAACAAAACGTGACCAAATATAGCCTGTATTGAATGGGCCTAGGTCACTGAGGAGATGAGAAGCTGTCCTATGTATCAAATCCAAGTTGTACACCTTGCCCATCACTATGGTATATCAGTGCCTTTAGATTCTTCTCTCCATTATTATATATGAATATATTTAAAAGCTATGTTATCCTGATTGCAGCCACAGGGCAATAGATTTGTTCAGTTTATAGTTAGGCAACGTACTTCACAGTGGGCATGTCTACACCAGATGCTACACTGCCATAGTGACAAGCTTGTAGTTACGGCGACATAGTGTCAGCAGTCACAAACACTGATGCTGACACTCCTGCACAGCAGTAATGAATAACTGTTGGCTTTAACAAAATTCCAAGGAAGAGATGTTTGAAATGATTTAACTTTATGACCGTTTTGTGAAAGCCTATTTCAACCTGTGGTCTGTAGGCCAATGGCATGGGAGATGCTTTCACTCTTTTTATTCCAAAATTTGAAATTCAAGCTCTTTCTAATGGGCACACAAGCTCAATCTGCAGAAGCACTTAGGCATCTGAAGGTCAACCCAGGTGGAGTTTGGGCATGTAAATCTGAGTAAATGATCTACAAGTACTACACTTAAGCACCTGAGAGTCTATGGGTGCATAAGTTTTCAGCAGAAAAGATATTTGGATCCCTGAAGTTCTACTGCATATGCCCAGAGGAACTGCCATCTTGTTTGAGGTAAACCCCTAAGCACCTAAAACTCCTGTGCCTAAAGCTGGTTGAGATTCGCAATTTTTACTGCCCTGTGTCTCAGATCCCTGAATGGTACAACTGTGATATGCATTCTCAGGGGACACCATAAATATGCTATGCATTCTGAGAGGGCACTTAATACTGCCTGGCAGCATTGATCACAACATCCATGACAATTTTAATTAGAAAACATGGCCAACCACTGGTGGTGTTGCTTGTGCCTGCCTGGGGGAGAATAGCTTAGTGGCTGAGCTCAGTGCCCTTGTGAAGGGACGTTTCTCTGGCCTAAGGAGAACACACTAATCACTCAGCATGGGGCATTCTCCTCCCCTTATACTGAAGTTGGGCCATTGTACAGCCAAGAGTGTATGGGCCACAGAACTAGAGAGACAGAGCAAATAAGAGAATATATTGCCCAGAATACTGAACTGGAAGGAGGAAGACCTGGGTTCTTTTTGTCAATCGTTTTTGCCATATTCAATGCAGTAGGTTCCAAATCCACAATACTTATTCTCCTGCTCTAATTACGAGTTTGGATACACACAACTCTTGAACTTAATTGTGCTCTTCTCAGCACATCTTTAATCAAGTGCCAAGTAGGCACAGTTAACAGAGTCAGATGTTTTAGTGAAATGAAGCTGTGGGGATTGCCAACAGAGCTCACACAGAGCATGCCACAAAAGAAGAGAAGCCAGCAGCTAGAAAAGTTTTTGTCTTTTCGCTTCTCTTCTCTTCTCCCCTCCCCTTCCCTGTTGACATTTTCTAACTTAAGAGAAAGCTGCCAAATTGTATATGGTGATGGGCCAGCCTGAACTGGAGTGACACTAGGATGCTGGTATTTGTTCAAGGGGTTGGAACATGAAAAATGAGAATGACCTGATTATCCAAGCACAGTAAAACATAATGCCAGACTGTGTCTTATGATTTTGCCATGTGATTTATATACAGATTTTGTGCAGACTGGCGACTCAAAAATACAGTTGTTTCCTGTTCTTATAATTTGTCTATTACAATGTAATACAGTGTTATCCAAACTTTGTTGTGCCAAAAGCACCATTAAAAAATTACTGGGAACCTGAGGGTCAAATCTGATCTGCCTGGTCATTAATACAAATGTTTGTTTGCAGAGATAATGGGTTCTGATATGTGTAATATGTTCCATTTTGGGCACATCCACATATTCAGTTAATCTAACTGAACATACTCCTGCTCAATTTGAGCCAGAGTAAACTAATCCCAACATCATTGTCTACGTGTGCATTTATGCACAGTAATTTGCTGTTCTACTGGATACCTCTTGTATCTGACAGGACTATGCAGCAGCACAGTAAATTAGTTTACTGCACCCTAATAGCCATGCACGTGTAGATGGTGGCACTTTATTGCACAGCAAATTAGTCTGCTGCACAGTAAAATGTCTTGTGTAGATGTACCCTTTGAGTGCATTATGATAATTCATGATGGGTATATAGTTCTGAGCTGTTCTTCCATACTGAAGGCGCAGAGAGCTACAGGCACCATCTGAGAATTCCATAGGAATATTTGGTCCATGGGATTCACTTTAAAGACTGCTGCTCTAGTGCTTCAATATTTGAGATTTACCATTCAAGAAACAGAGCGGGAGAAGCTGAGATATAATTTAATAATAGAGAATACAGTGAGCAGTTCTTAAGGAATATCCCAAAGACACACCCAACATGGAGGTATGAAGTACATGGGAACTGCAGTACCAGTAGTCCACCTCCTCTAGTATCCAGTGGGCACCTCTACACAAGACTCTTAATGCACAGTAGATTAATTAGCACATCACAGCAAAAGCCAGGCTAATACACAGTAGAATTAGTCTACTGTGCATTAAGCATCACACAAAAAACCATGTGACAATGCTACTGTGCAATAGCGCCAGCTACTGTACATTTAGTTAGTACCTCATATTAGAGGGACTAAACTTAATGCATAGTAGCAATGACACATTAATGCATGTGTAGATGTGCCCTGTTATTCATAATGATTAGAACCACATGCTTCAGAGGAAAGAAAAAGACACCTACCCCCAGTAAGCTTCCTTATATTTATCTTAGATACTTGTAATGGTTCCTGTTACATCTGTATTTGGACTTGTCACAAAATGTAATGGCCCTAAGTGACTTTCCCAAAAACAAATTGAAATTTGTGCCAGACCTGTGAACTGAACCCATTTATTGTCTCAAACATGGGAGCTTCATCTCTCATAACCCACCACGTAGCAGGGATATTGACTAATCAACCACTCAGTCTCCAAGCTAGGGTTAACATTCCACTGTCTTTTAATGTATTGCTCATGACACTTTGCTGTTATTATTGTGGACAAAAGGAACGTTGGCTCGAGAGAACTTGCTCCCTGCTAGCTTTTACAGTTGGTCTTTTCCAGGGTTCCTCCTCCCCTACACCTTGGCCCATCACTCACCACCACTCATAATTATTGATCTTAATATTTACCCTCTCAAATGCCTTTTCATTTGACCAGGATTCCCCCTGGTTTATCTTGATCAGGGATGATCCCACAAATGTACAAATTCAATCAAAACAGAAATTATTGAGTAGGACCTCTTTGTATACCTCTTCAGCAGCTTCCACATTACAATTCAGGCTCAGTCAACATCAGACTTTCTCAGGGATCCAGGTCACATTCCTGATAATCTTCACCTCACCCTCTATTCCTCTTATAACACTTCAGAGTTCCCCTCAATGGAGGCTGTCCTTTTGATCAATTATCTTCCTATACATTTACCTAAGCTCAAGGACTCCCAGGTTCTTTTACCAAAGTACAAACCATGAGCCAACAACTGTCTCTCAGAATCCTCAGAGCAACACTTGCACTCCAAGTGCTTAATTAATTCATCTTTCAAGCTCAAATAAGGACTCTTCTCCCACAAGCCTTCTCTTGTACAGTCCATGCATTGCTTGAGTGACTACCCTCCAAGCTGTGTCCAACACAGTTTGTATTCAGATCAATCAATCTGCCCCTAGGGCCTCACTTAGTTTCAGTTAATGGCCTTCTTAGGGTCAAACTGCAAAAAAGACTTTCACCTAATTCTACAGCAGACTCATTTCTTTCTTCCTTTCTCTTCCCTTTCAGGGCCACTCTCTTTCCTCCGGAGCTGGAGTTGGACAGCTGTGCTTCCTTTTACTGCCCGAATCATGTCCTTACTGGTGTGCACCACTCCAGCAGAGCCATGGACACAGGTTACACCTTCTGACTCCCACAGTGCTTGAAGTTCATGGCTCAAGATATCAGCATCTGGTCTACGCCTCTGTGCACACTGTAGGTAAGCACAGTGGATTTCCCCTTTCCCAGGGGTAGTCCATTTTCTCCCTTAAAGAGGTTGGTATTCCCAAACCCCTCTACCTACAGGACCATTTTTTCTACCAGTAAGTGATGCGATCCTACACAGCAGTGGCCTCAGCATTCACTCCTTCACTGTCCCAGTAAGTAAAGTCTTCCAGGGTCTTAGGCAGCCATCAGGGCATGGTACCACATGGTCCAGGATAAGGATCCCTGTTTTGCCCCTTTCCAGGGGACAACCCCAGCCTGGAGGCCTTCTGCGGTCTGCCTCCCCAGAATGACCAGAACTCTCAGGGCCTTCTGGGAATTTGCCTCCCCCTTGCCAAGTTGAGAGATGGTTAATTTAACTGTTTCATATCCTAGTCGGTAACCATCTGAAGCCAGACTTCCAGGTCAAGCTTGCCCAGAGTAGCAAGCATAGCAGGGCCTAGAATAGACTCCCTGCTACACACCAGAACTAGATTTTAGTTTATTCCATGAACCATGAAGAGCTTATATCCCTTTCAAACTTCTATTTACTTTTCCTGTTTTGACTCTAGACATTCTTGCTAGCTAATTGGACATTTATCTCTTGTTTGAATCTTTACTAATATTTGGTTCAATAGCACCATATTGCAAAGAATCCCTCAGGTTAACAAGGGAAAAAAAATGATTCTTTTCTCTGATTGGAATTTACGTCTTTGACATGTCATTGAATGGCCCCAGTATGAGGCAGAGAGAATAGAATTTCCTGACCTACCTTCTGTGACATGGTCATTATTTTTATGTTTTCCTCCTCCCTGTAAGACAAGCAGTTCCAATTTTTAAATTCTTTTTACATATGAAAGCTTGTTCTGTCTGCTCAATTAATTGTAAAGCAGGTTTGACCAAAGCTGAATACTGCAGCTCAGGTGAGAGCACATCACTGCTATACAGCATGACAGTGTAATATATTCCACATTATTCTCTATCCCAGCCTTTCTGTATTTTGTCTGCTTTGTTCAGCATTGATGAACACTGAACCATGGTTTTCAGTAAGCTGTCCACAGTGACACACAAGTCTTTTCCTTGTGTTGCTACAGTTAATTTAAAACAATAAGGGCACATCTACATGTGCATTTGCTACAGCATCAGTTTACTCATGAGTAAATTACTTGCAAGTAAACAGTGCCAGGCAAGCATTTACACATGCAAGGAAGTGGGATCAGATTTGCTGCCAATATGCTCCCGCTTCCAGGGGCCCTGCAATGGGTGCCTGCTTTCACCTGGGGGAGCTCCAGGCTCCAGCTGCAGCAAGTGAAAAGCCAAATTTAGCAGAATGTTATGTGGTTGTCCAACCTGAAAGTCAGGTTCCTAAATATATGTTTTATGAAGACATATCGAATAGTAGTTGAAGGTATGGCATATAAAAGGATGTTTACAAAAGCAACATCAATTCTGAAATAACATGAATTTATATGCAGTGAGTAGGAAACTACACAGCAGTGGGGAAAACTAATGGCAGCATTGTCAAATGCACCTGTTGTTTATGATTATGTAAAGAAGTGATGTGGTCCAGTAAATGAGCATTGCACACAAAATAGTTTTATTTTGAAATTGCTGTTACTTTCTGAAACACCCTTATACATAAAGTTTGTACAGCCTTTATCAACAGTTGTGACTAATGGCTGATGAAATGCTAGACACACTTCAGAATTATACATTTGCAGTGCATTAGTGCATGTAGACCATACCCAAAAGGACTTAGGACCTTGAACAGAACCTAGGCAGATTATTTTGTGAGTAGCCAATTCCCCGTCATGAATGATGGAGTGTTTCATGGAGAGCTTACATGCCGCCCCCCCCCCCACCACACACCCTTTGGGGATGGCCACTTAAACCAGGGGTGGGCAATTATTTTGAGTGGAGACCCACTTACTGAGTTTTGCCAAGCTGTCAAAGGCCACATGGGTAGCTCCTCCCCTTGGCAGGTGCCCTACCCCCTGGTCACCGTCTTGTGATCGGAAGTCCCACCCCCTAACCCCTGACCTCTGCCACCAGAAGTCCGTCCCCTTGCACCCAGAAGTACTCCTTTCAGCAAGGTGTTGTGCCATCTTGGAACGAGAAAAATACCAAATTATATTCTAAAAAGGAAATGTCTACAGCATTCATTGATCTGATTTAAAAAATATTTTTGTCCCGATTTACATGCGTTTGTGTAGTGCACATAGAGGTGATTGTACAATAGCTTAAAATGAAGTTTTACTCTTGTATATCCTGGGGGGTGGTTATAGGTTTGTGGGGGGCTGTGGGTGTGTGGGTATGTGTGGTGGGTATGTTGGTGTGTGCATGTGGATATGTGGGGTGTAGGTGGGTGTGGGGTTTGTGGGGAGTGGGTATCTGGGCTGTGTGAGGGAGTGTGCATGTGAGGGCCAGTGTGTATGGCAGTGCAAGGGGTGCATGTATATGGTGGGGTGTGCATGTACATATAAAGGGTGTGGGACTCATCCTGTGAACACACACACACACCCATGCACTTTGCTCCTGGCTGCACACCTACACCCATACCCACCACTCCACTCTGTCCCTGGCTTCACAACAACATCTACCCACACACTTTCCCTGCAGCTCCACAACCGCACCACACCCACCCACTGTGCCGCTGGCTCCACAACAGCACTCACCCACCCACTCTGCCCCTGGCTGCACATACCCACCCACCCCCTCTCTCCTTGGCTGCACACACACCCACACACCCACTGTGCCCCTGGCCACACAACCACACCCACCCACACACTGTGCTCCTGGCTCCACAACCACACCCACCCACCCACTCTATCCCTGGCTGCACACCCATACCCACCCACCATCTCTGCCCATGGATGCACACACAACATACACCCCCCACATACCCATACCACCCTCCCCACCAGATACACACACCCTACAGGGCAGCTCCATGCTGTTCCTGCGATGCAGGCAGGCCACGTGGTGTAAATAGTGCTGGCAGGCAGAGAGTGCAATTGCTGGGGATGGGCTGCTCAGTCCTGCTGAGGCTCCTACTGGGTCCTACTGCCTCTGATTCCTATCAACTTTGACAGGAGCTGGGGCAAGTCAATACAGTTTTAAAGCCTAAGTGCTCCCTCTATCTCCAGCTCCTTCCCCGGGGGGTGGGGCCTGTGCAGCCAGTTGCCACCCACCCTCTCCAGAGTGCATGCATAGTTGACCCCCTGTGTTATGGACAGATGGACAGAAGTACTAAGCTTTTTATTATACTAGAATCCTGAGAACTCATGCTCAGCAGCTGCCCAACTGTAGTGGTGCCTGAACTCCACTGGTACCTCAGTTTTTGAGACTGAAATTCTCCTGGCACCCAAAGTTCTGCTTCTGCCTCCATCAGTCCCCATTACAAGGAAAACTGGGAAGGACCCTTTAAGAAGAACAAAACAGACTAGGAATTCATGCCCTTAGAGGGATATAAAAGCTCCCATTGAACAAGGTTAGAAAAGCTAACACTAGCAAATGGTCAGGATGGGAAGCATACTGTATACAGTATCATAGAGGAAAAAACTAGCAGCAAGAGATTTTGCTCCGTGAGACCCTGTGGGGGTCTTAGCTGTGAGAGGTAGGCAGCTAGGCCCATGTAGGGTGACCACCTTTTCAAAATAGAAAGGCAGGACACATGCTTGTCT